>NC_137655.1:14239692-14492192 GCF_963422515.1 Blennius ocellaris | reverse complement strand
AGGAGGATGTTGTAGGCGCCTGTGGTGAAGCTTTAGCACCATTTGATGGTGTGTGTGTGTGTGTGTGTGTGTGTGTGTGTGTGTGTGTGTGTGTGTGTGTGTGTGTGTGTGTGTGTGTGTGTGTGTGTGTGTGTGTGTGTGTGTGTGCGCGTGCGTGCGTGCGTGCGTGCGTGCGTGCGTGCGTGTGTGTGTGTCAGAATAGCAAGCACTAGAACTATCCCTACAAACTTTGGCTCCACTAAACAGTGAGAAGGGGGAAAAAAAAAATACACATAACTTGACACACAATCATCGTGTCTTGCTTCATGTGTCAAAACAGCCAGAATCAACAACCACTCACTGTTGTCATGACAAGTGGTAAAATAGAAACCCGGCAGCAGAGTTTCTCCACTCGGGGTTTCAAGATGCCGTCGTGGTACAGCGGTCTTCTTCATGCTGTACCAATCAACAGTGCTGTATCTCCTTATACTCTTCTTTCTGTATTCCTCAGCCGGGTCCTTTAAATATCAAGAGTTAGAATCAATGATTAACAGAGCCACCACATACGTATGTCCCATTTCAGTAACAGTCTCTGTCCAGAGTCCTGCCGGTTGTCCAAACTAGCTTTTCTCTGCCTGTGTGCCTATACTCTGCTTACAAGGGTGAGGTTTTGGAGAAGTCCCATGCTCCTGTGTGGCATGGTGAAGGCGGCTGGCGGCAGGCTCCGGGCAGGGCGGGGCAGAGCGTGACGGAGCGGCTGCGAGCGCCGCTCTCGGGCACCGAGCCAGGCCCTGCCTACTCATCCCTCTCTTTGCCAGCTGGGGTCTCTCCCTGAATTTAACTCTTCCACACCTACTGTCTGTGAAGCATCGAGCGAGTGTGGAATTTTCTTCTTCATTATTCCCACTGATTCTGTTTTTGAGTCACAGCCAAGAAAGGTCCCTTTTCCATTAATGTGATCCTGGCAGAAGTATCTGGTTTCTCCTAACTCACTCATACTGGCAATTATAGCTGTGGTTTACTTCCTAATTGTTGCAAAGGTGTTTATTTGTGTGTTCATTAAGATAGTTTCGGTATTGGCAGAAAATGTTTTCTCCGAGTTTTGGCCTGTGTCCTCTCAACCTTTTAGAAATAGCTTGTTTTGACATTTACCATTTTTTTCCACCACTGTTGAGAAAGACAGAGATTTGTGACAATACTTTAGCGCGACTGAGGCAGTTTCTCTTTATGTAAGGTGTTGTTTTCATTACAACTCCTGTCCCAGATTCTTTTTCAGTTACATGACATGTAACGTATAAATGAGGCCAAATGAAAGATAAAGCCATCATTATTGTAGCACTGGACAAGATGATCACCTGATATCAATACGGAACCACAATTTTATCTGCGGCGTTGCCTCGTTCTGCGCGGTGTCACGCTCTATCGGAGATTACTCACTTTGTTTAGGCTGCTGTGTCAGACGTAAACCCGTTATTGTGAAAGTGGCAGAGAGGCCATTGTGTTAAGCTGCTCCCGTTCGTCAAGGAAGCAGCGTGGTTTGGAGGGAAGCCAGTGTGGTGATGGCTGTAATGGATTCACACAGACAATTGGCTCTCCGGGTCACGACGGGAACCTGGACACACGTCCGACTCACCTGCTGTGTGCAGGTGTGAATGTGACTTAACCTTTTTTTTTAATTGTTTTTTTTTTATGCTTGTGTCTCACGCTTTTCTTTTTTCTCTCTGTCTCCTTTTGCAGTGAACACTGACACTGAAACAGCAGTGGTGAATGTTACCTACGCAACCAAGGAGGAAGCCAAAGTGTAAGCAGCACAGACAATAACAGCGACGCAGGAGTGAGACTGAAAACTTCTGCATAGTCGAGAAGCAACGCAAGCTGATTTACGTGATCTGTTCCCAATGGATCAATGTACAAGACGATTTTTATGTGTGTCTGAAATCTTAACATCTTCCTTGAGAAGTTCTAATCTTACTCTCGATATTTCTAATCATATTGATGCTGATTAGCAAACAGTGGGGAGTTTCCCGAAATTTCACAATCACCAAGCTGCGAACTAGCTTATTATAAAATGGACTCTTTTCATTGTATGTGGAATGGTCAGTTTCAAAACCAATATATGGAAATATTGAGTTTGAACCTGAGTCTTTCTATTTAATTTTCATGTAAATACAGTCAACCTGTGGTTCGGGAACAGATCATGTAAACCTCACTTTAATGTTTTGGAATATCGCAGGTCAGACAGTCCACAGCCTTTCACAAAACACAATCTACAAGGAGAACAGTTTGATTCTGGGGCCCAGAAGGAGAACACCACATCAAATTCGCCTGAATTCAGCTTTGCAAATGTCAATTTTTAGCACCACATGGCCCATTGTGTGAAAGGTGTTAATAGTTGCATTGGATCTGACTATTCTTATTCCGATGTTTGTTATTAATATGTGGTGACATTTATGATGTGAAAACTTATTGGATGAATATCACCAGTACTAACTAATTGCTCAAACGTCAGGGAAAGTCTTAATGTGTAACAAGTGCTTAAAAGATTATGAAGTTAATTTAAAGAGTTTTTGTTTTTTTTACTAAGTAACTAGTCAAAAGTACAGTACTGTTTTATATACTCTATTCTATTTCTGGATCTCTTTTCTCTCCCCCCTGCTCCTTCCTCTCTTTCACCACTCAGAGCCATTGAGAAGTTGACAGGACATCAGTTCGGCGACTACAGCCTCACGGTGTCTTATATGATGGACATGGATGCTGCTCCGCCCGTCCAGGCTCCTCGAACGCGACGCGGGGGTCGGTCTTCCCGGGACCAGGGTGCCTCTCTGCCCAGGCCGTCAGGGGGCTTCGGCTCCCCTCACCCCAGGCAACACGACTTCCCCCTACGCATGCTCGTGCCTACTCAGTTTGTGGGGGCCATCATCGGCAAGGAAGGCCTCACCATCAAGAATGTCACCAAACAAACACAGTCGAAGTAAGATATGACTCGCTTCATGGCTGGTTTTCAAGATGTTGTCATCTCATCACAATACAGTTATCTTTTCTGGTTTCGAGGCGGCTTATATTTAAAGCATGTGGGATTTTCTTGTCTACGTGATCGTTTGCTTTCCTTGTAAGGATGCGCTGTAGCAATCTCCGTCTTGAATTCACCCACTGAAACCTCCGTGTGTCTCAGGGTGGATATCCATCGGAAGGAAAATGCAGGCGCAGCAGAAAAACCGATCACCATCCACTCAACACCAGAGGGCTGCTCTTCCGCCTGCCGCATGATCATGGACATCATGCACAAGGAGGCCAATGAGACCAACGCGTGAGTCTGCACTCCAGTGTATAAACATAAACACCCAGAAAACACTGATGTGGCGCACATATACCGTATCGCTGGGGGATTAACGGCAATGGCTGCAGAGCCACAGTATAATCTCATCCTTTAACCTGCCTGCACACCTTTTAATCTCACTGTGCATTCTCTCGCTTGTCACAGTGAACACAGTGCATACGACACATGCACGTAGGCTCACACGTGACCGCAGCTTAGCTTTTAAGAAACCAGGCCAGCGTCTCTAATTGGGCTTGACACCTTTAACCAGACACTGCACTTTTTTTTTTTTCAACCTTGTTGGAGCTTCTGCTTGGTTTGATTTGAGCTTCTTACACAAAAGTTTTGGGAAAAATGTGTACATTTTTGATACTTGATTTTTAGATTGAATATGTTTGAAGATAAAAAATGCAGAGGGTGACCAGTTCATCTGAATATTCTTTAACCTGTTCAACTTTTGCTGCCTAAGGCTATTTACCGCAGCTCCGTTCAATGCAGCAAATTTCTTGTGTATATGTCAATCAAACTAAAAAAAAACAAATAAACAGTCATGTTTAATGATGCTACATATGCTATACATAAAATTAAAATGTATTAAAGTCATTAGAATGCTGCAATTGACGATGACGTTTCCAGCCCTGATTTAAATAAGCTGACAGTTTGAGCAGACCTCACATGTGAGGAGTATTTCAATGAAATACTGCTTCACTTTGTTCGATTCTGACACAGTAGACCTGTCCCAGACCACCTGAGAGGTCTGGTGGCTTCATAGGGAAATGATACATCTTGCATATGTTTTGGTCCAACAAGGAAGGCAGTGTAGGGCCAGTGTGACATGGTCCAGTTTCATCATATAAGTGTGGTTATAATAGAAACCAGCGGGTTGAAAAAGCATGAACAGCATGATAATTGCGTCTGACTGGCTTTCTTTCTATGTTGCTACAATGACAATCCACTCAAAGTGACAACTTGACATCTCATAGCATTATGACTCCTTTAGATTGCACTTTACTTTTTATTTTTTATTTTATTTAGACAGCATCAGTCGGGTTTTTTTTCTATTCAATCTAGCTATTTTTTTCTGTCCTTCTTTTCCTTTCAAGCTAAGTGACTATTATAAATTAATATTTACCATATTCAGAGAAAGTTGGTTAGTTCTGATTAGTTTCAAATCACTTCTCTGCACCCGAGTTATTATCCTGGCAAAATGCCATGGTAACACCCAAAAATATTTGACTAAATTATACGCTCAGTGACGGCCAAATCCCTGGACTTGGACATCAGGTGTACATTTCTTTCATCTCCACATATGTAGCCCTCAGTTGACACTGCAGCACTGAATCTATGCCTCCAGCCCGAAAGAAGCCTCCAGCGTCTGGCCACCTTCCACTGCATCTCACCACTTCAATACACAATCACACCCTGCAATTGTCCAAAGCAGAAATATAGATTATACATCAATTACACCCCTCCTGTTTCAAAAACCTATTACCGTCTCCACATGGTAACTACACATTTTAGTTTTAAAACAATTACAGAAGCACAGTGCAATCATTCATTTACCTATGTCGAATATTGACCTGTCATTCATTCATTGTCTACAGCCAAAGTGCCATATGTCTTAACATAGTTATGATTAATGGGTAATCTTGCCTCTTCTTCAACAAGCAAATGTCAAAATGATGCAAGCGTCTTTTTCTTATTTTTCCACCCATCAGCACTCCAAAAACAGTTTTGTGTAAATAAAGGGAAAATCATTGTATTTTGTACTTACTCACTTTACATTTCACACAGCTCACACAGTGTTATTCTGTAGACTATTGTTAAATTCAACAAACAACTGCTAATATAAAGAATTTGTGTTTTGGCTTCTACCAAAATTGGATGCGGCGTATGACTCAGGGACACATTTCTTTGTTTTAAATGCATCAATATTTTGGTTCTATTTCTTTTTCTTTTTTTCTTTTCCAGCAGGCACTCAAAATACTTTGTGATTATATAATCTATAATATATGCCAATATGCATTTTGTAAAACCAAAACACTGGAGCTGATCGGGTCACCATATAGCCTCACATTCATGTTTTTGCACTCTTGAAGAAAACTGGAGAGCCACGCTGACACAATGTTAACATGCAAACTCCACACAGAAACGCCCGGTATTGGCTGTGAGACAAGAGAGCTAAAACAATTCTACCGTAATTTGTATTTAGGATTCTTGAGATTGCATCAGTATAAGATGGAGACGAAGTGGAGGATAAGTGATGTTTGGAAGCAAATCTGAAAAAGCTAAATTGCTTTTCTAAACTAACAAATAATGGTAAATTTAAAGAATTACCACAGTAAAGAAAATTCGAATTGTATATAATAACATAAAGCAAAATATCTCGTCGTGATATATTCTTACATATACAGCCAATAGGTCTAGTTAAAGAGTCTTGCGGTGTTGAACTATCCTTCAGCAACACTTTAGAGTTAAACGACACATACTTAGCGAGTGCCCTGTAAGGGGTTAATATCACATGCTTACAGTAGCACTCCCAGCTGTGCACACTCACCGCTCATCCCCGTCATGCTGTAACATTCCTCACATCATATCAGTGACACTCAGCCGAACTTGTCCTCTAATCATTTGTGCTTATCGGTGCTTTTCGGTGTGTTGTTCAGGACGGAGGACATCCCGCTCAAAATCCTCGCCCACAACAGCCTGGTGGGTCGCCTGATTGGTAAAGAGGGCCGCAACCTGAAGAAGATCGAAGAGGAGACAGGGACCAAGATAATGATCTCCTCGTAAGTCTGTCGTGCCATTGCACCTTGTTTAAAAAAAAAAAAAAAAAAATTATTATTATATTATTGAACAGGCCAATGGCATCCTGAAGTCACAGTGACTTGACTCAGGAGGGACTTTACAGGCTTTTTGTGTGACTGTGGAACAAAAGAAGTTAAAGGCAGAATCATTTCAAAGACACAAACATTTTGATGAGTCCTACTTAAACAAATTAACTAATATCAGAGAGTAATTTCTGCTCTTCACCGCCACACCTTCCTCCCTGCGTTGTCATTACCTTCTCAGCGTGTGGTTTCACTTAACTGAGTTGTTAGAGAGCAAATGTGAAGAGTTGATTACGGCTCCTTCTCCCCAGAACATGATATTACAGAGGTGGTGATTACACCCCATTTAACGGACTGTGCTCACCAACCCTCGTTCATTTAGGGCTAATGAATTGCCCTGTCTCCTCGAGCTTCCGGGACGTAATGAGCCTTGAGAACGAGACCGAGAGGTGATGGGAGTCTTTCTAAGAAATGCAAACGGAGTGGATATTTCTGTAAAGCTCTTTTTTAGGGAGTCCTCTGTGCTCAACATCAGAAATGTGGTTGTTCCGGCTTTTGTGTCACCTCGAGGAGAAATGGCTCAAAGAGGAATTACTTCTTGGATACATGTGGTTCAGAGCAGCGTTTTCTCAGTGGTTCTCCTCACTGGCTCACCTTGTTCTTTAGGTTTCAGTATTCAGGTCTCAGGAAGTTAAGTTTCCAGGACTTTTTAGGTCAGGATAAGAAAAGTCCGTGTCATTTGATTCAAGAATGAAGTGAATATGAAAGTTTCCGAACTTCACTGAACTTTCAGATCCAGACACACAAGAGCTCCTTAAACGTATTAGCGTTGTCTCTGGTTATCATGTCCTGATGTTGACACGCTCCCTGTATAATTTTTACCTATAAATGTTAGTTTACACAGCGAGTGTAGAGGCCAGAGTTATCTTGGGATAAAAGAACTAAGACGAGGTAGAACATGTAAATAGCTTTCACTCCAACACTAGGTCATATTTACACGGAGAACTTGTCAGTATATCTAGGATATGATGCAAACAATTAACAGGAGCCTGAACACTAACCAGAGTTGCAAATCTCAAAGTTATCGTTGTTAAAACCCAGTGAAGAGATTATATGTACGTATAGTTTATTGACAGTAAAAAAAAAAAAAAATCTTTTTTTTTTATTATTTAATTTATTCAATTTTGTTTATAATAAATATGACTGGTCTGGTGATGTATTGAACTATTTTTAAATGTTGCATTTTTTGTTGTCTTGACTTACAAGCTAAAATGATTTGAAAATATATCTAGAAATTGCTTGAAATATTTTAGTTTATGTGTAATAGAAAGAAATGTCCTTTTTCATTGTGTTATGGTTTTTACGACACATCTGCATGTTTAAGTAAATTGAATTTGTGTCATTCAGTCTTAAATTACATTTCATTTCATGTATAGATGTGAAAAATGTTTTTCCAGTACATTATAGGAACTGTATTAATCACATTTTGAGGAGTTTCATCTGTACAAAAGAAGTCAGGATCCAAATCTGTCCCTCTCTGCTGTCCCACTTTTTTTTTTTTTTTTTTTTTAATTTAATCTCTTATGAATCCTTGCATAACTGATCTGCAATCTGAGACAATATGTGAGCAGAATATGAGTTTTTTTTTTTTTTTTATCTTAATAGTCACGTATGCGTGTGCAATATTAATTTTGTGTGTGTAATTTCTTGCAGGTTAAGTGACTTAACCTTGTACAACCTTGAGAGGATCATCACAATCTTTGGAGGTTTAGAGGAAATGTTTAAGGCCGTGCTGGAAATCATGAAGAAACTGAGGGAAGCCCACGAGAATGACATTGCTGCTTTAAACGTAAGCTTAAAGGTTGCCTCGTTTACGCCTCTTGGTTGTTTGTGTGTGTGTGTTTCTATATGGAAGTGTGTGTGTGCAGCTGTGAGCGTAAGACGCCTCACGCAGATGGACAGGCGAACAATGGAGACGAGGTTTGAGATACAGCAGGGTTGTATCACCTTCCCATTCAGTAACGTGTTACCACCAGGATTAGTAATCCCGGCTTGGTAAATGGATAATGGTAAACGATCGCCGAATTGCTCACCCGTGTGTCGATCATGTGAGTGTGTGTTTGCGCCTCGCTCTGCCTCTGACTCACACACACGCTTCCCCCGCTGTGTGTGTCTGTGTTCCTGCTGCAAGTCACTCCGTTTCCCAGCATCCATCTGATCTCTGTGGGCTGCTCTCTCACCCAGCTCCTCTTTCACACTGGCCTGACGACATCACTCGCGCTACAGCCAGGGAGGTCAACCTCGAAAGGGAGGAGAGATAGTGACGATATGGCACACCGCTCACTCCCTACTGCACGTCACATGTACAGAGATGAATGATGATGAACTGAATGTATCAACAGTGAACACGTCAGTCATGACGAGCCGCTGCAGGAGGACAGTAATAGTGCTCCAGTACAGCGACTGCTTGGCACCTGTTGCGTGGAGAGTATCTGGTACAGTGGCTGGTTGGGGCCACCTAGTGTGACACGGGGAATATTACACAAAGCTCTCGCGAAGCGCTCTCACACCCGAGTTTGATCACGTTTATTTCTGGTCAATAAAGGGGCTGATACAGAAGAAGGAATAGAAGCATGAGATTTCCGCTAGTGGTGAAAATACTCGTGTGAATAATTTTTATTTTTTTATTTTTTTAAACGTGTGAATGTGAGTGTGTATGGTTGTTTCTCTCGCTGTGTGTTTACCCCGTGGTCTTCTGGCAACCTGTCCATAGTGTACCCTGCCTTCACTTATGGTTTGCTGTGATCAGCTCCAGTGATCCTGAACACGATGAAGTAAATATAGATGGATGGATGAACGTGAAGATGATATAAGCACAGTGCTGTTACTTGTCAGGCCAGAGTGCCAATTTATTTTTAATTTTTTTTGTTTTCATTGAAAGGCTTTCATTTGGTATTTTAGGGTGAAGGAGGAGACTCCTGTTTCAGAAGAAACCAGAATAACTGGCTTGATTTTTAGGAAAGAAAATATTTGTCACCTCTTCAGAACACCAGATTTGATCAAAACAACAGCCTTATTTTTCCTTCGTGACAATTATTTTTAGACACTTTTTCTAGCCTTTAATGTTTTTTTTTTAAATTGTCTTTTTTAATGAAAACAATTTCCTATAAATTTACCTGATCTAATTTTAGCTTAAATATAGAGCAGCAACAAAAATAGCCTTCCTAATACCTAGAACATCAGTGTTTTCCATAAAAGTCTTCATCCACATGCAAGACCTCCCCTTCTCTATAAACGAACCTCCTCATGTTTGTCCTCCGTTGCGCCATAACCTTTCAAATCTTCGATTGTTCTTTCATTTTGATGTGTTCATTTCCAATTGTCCTTTCTGTTTTCTGTAAATGTTCTTGACTTGTTTCGTCTCTAATATCTTTGTCATATATCTGATTTTTACGTAGCATTCATTGTCACTGTAGAATAAATGTGTATCGGGACTTTTCTCTGCATTTAGAGAAACATTTTTATTCCTAAACTAAACTCTTGTGGAAACACTCCCTTTTTTCATTACACTTATCAGCTATAGATAATTTTCTCGATTTCGATAATGACAGAAGTTTTTTTTTTTTTTTTTCATTAATTTATTATTATTGTAAACCTGGTATATGCCAAATGAGGTCCAATCCAGGTCATTTTACTAAAAAGAGAAGCTCCTTTGAAGATTTTGTAAATCTGATGTATTCACATGTGACTTTTCTTGGGACTAAAGCTTGGCCTCTCCGTGCAGCAACAGGCCAACCTCATCCCTGGCTTGAACCTGAACGCTCTGGGCATCTTCACCTCCGGGCTGCCTGTGCTGCCCCCTGCTGCTGGACCACGTGGCTCAGTCCCCCATGTGGCGTCAGCGGGATACAACCCATTCTTAGTGAGTGCGCGCTTTCTACCCGATCTCTGCTTTTAACTTTTGCAGATTAATTTTAAAACCAGGTGCTCTCTGAAGTGCTTTTTTTTTTTTATAAAGAAAACCAATACAGTGTTGACTCAGGGTTTCCTGCAGGATGTTGTACACAATCTGAAAGAAGCAGAATTCCCCCATCTTCACCAGAGATGAGTCAGATTGTCTGTAAAAACAAGGTCTCCAGTCACGGCCTGATGAGAGCGAGCCAAAGTGGTGTGAGACAGTGTGTGAGAATGTTATTTGCGTACTTCATGCTCCAGAGAGTCAGTGTGTGATTCACTGTGAGTCGATACCGTGAAATCCCCCTTTATAAGAGCTTGAGTAGACACATGTGTCTTTTAGCGTGTTCTTCGACTGTGTGTGTGTGTGTGTGTGTGTGTGTGTGTGTGTGTGTGTGTGTGTGTGTGTGTGTGTGTGTGTGTGTGCGTGTGCGCGTGCGCGTGTGTGTTTGCACACCACCTGATCTGCCTGCTTGTCACTTGACTTTCAGAGTCACTCTTCACATCTCAGTGGCCTGTACGGGGTTTCTCCAGCAAGTTCCATCCCCCACCAGCTCTCAGTATGTTACCTCAAATCTGCTCTACAGTCAGTGTTGCCTTGGTGATCAGACACGTTTTGAATTTTTTTTTTTTTTTTTTGTGCTACTAGATAATTACGTTAATTCTTCGGGGCAGTTTAAATACTTGCTTTTTTTTTTGGTTTTGTTCAAGAAGCATCACTTAAAGTACAAGATGTCTTCAAGTCTCATTCAGAAAGTGAGATAACATCTACCCTCCTTAAATTGCTAATTAAAGAATATTTAATTAATGAATAAAAATAGAAATCACAGAACAACACAATTCCTCAGCCAGTGTCTGCGCAGCACAGTGAGTCCGGTAGTCCTGTTTACCATCATCCAGTCATGAGAACACCACAAATATTCCTGGAAGGGTACTTTTCAGCGTTTCAGAGTTATCCTGTGGCTCATAAAAATTCACTTTATAAACCTCAACTACATGAGTGTTACCATGCTAAGAAAACCAAAAACACCGGGCTGCCGTTACCTCTTATACGAAATATTCCATTCAATCCTGGCCAGAGAGCGACGTTTACCCAAAGAGAACCCTCTTGGAGAGAGTCTCATTTAGCTTTGCTTGCATGTGGGTTTGACGTTTTCCACTACCCTTTAAGTATGCGGCGCGTTAGATCAAGATTTCGACAACAATTTGAAGTAAGTCACCTTCTTCTGTTTGTTCTTGTCTCATTCCAGCAACAGGCTCCTGAACAGGAGGTCGTCTACCTCTTTATTCCAACTCAGGCAGTCGGATGCCTGATCGGCAAGAAGGGACAGCACATCAAACAACTCGCCCATTTTGCCGGCGCTTCCATCAAGGTGAGTTTGTCCACGTCCACGGCGTGCGGACTTCACCTGTGAGTGACGGGAGCCGCGGTCTCTAATCAACTTGTGGGGCTCAGTCCACAGACGAGAGTCGAGCGTGTGTTGCATTTTTTTTTCCAAAGCCTCTTGCCAATCATTCCGGACAAATAATTGAGTTGGAAGTGTGTGACGGCTGAATCAGCAGCGCTTCATGGACCACGGCTGAGGAAGACTAATAATCAAAGGGAGAGTTGGGATGACGAGTAAAATGAGCATTTCATTTAGTTAGAGGCAATTGATTTATTTTAATTTTGAATTGGATTAAATACAATTTGATTTGATAAGCTATTGAATTTATAGGCGACCCTGAAAATGCAGTAGTTAAGTGCTTTATATGAATTTGGTGGAAGGCTGGTAATCTTATTTGTTGCTTTAATCCATCTGTCTGTGCTTCTCAGATCGCCCCAGCTGACAGCCCAGATGTTACCGAGAGGATGGTTATCATTACTGGAACCCCGGAGGCTCAGTTTAAGGTAAAGACACTGGTCTGTGTGAACGTATGAGGAGTATTTCCACGGTCTCTGCTTGCCTCACACATTCCTCTCCGTATTGCAGGCCCAGGGCCGGATATTTGGGAAGTTGAAAGAGGAGAACTTCTTCTTAGGAAAGGAGGAGGTCAAACTGGAGACACACATCAAGGTTCCCTCAACTGCAGCTGGCAGGGTCATTGGTAAAGGTGGCAAGACGGTGAGTCAGTTGTGTTGAAATGACGGAATTGTTGAATTGTTGAAATATCACATTATCCATCTTACAGTTCTGCATCTCACCTGTTCAGCCAAGCTGAAAAAAAATCAGGGATCATCGTGAGCAAAGGCGTCCCTTTGATCCCAGATCTTCCCTTCTGCTGTTCTTGTTTTTTTGGTCTTTTATAGTCTGAAATTTCTTTGATCAAATATTTCCTAAAAAGAATGACTGATTTATAATTATTTATACAGTAGTTTTCCCCTACAGT
This sequence comes from Blennius ocellaris, assembly GCF_963422515.1. NCBI lineage: Eukaryota > Metazoa > Chordata > Actinopteri > Blenniiformes > Blenniidae > Blennius > Blennius ocellaris. Next base: position 14,479,742 of record NC_137655.1, on the reverse strand, counting down.
CTAAAATGTTTTAAATTTCATTTGACATAAAGTCAACAAGTAGCTAACCGAAGTTTTCTAACCGATGCTTGAAACTCAAAGTCAACTTGGGACATGTGGCATTTGTTTCAGGTAAATGAGCTGCAGAACTTAACCAGCGCAGAGGTCATCGTACCGCGGGACCAAACTCCAGATGAGAACGACGAGGTCTTTGTGAAAATCAGTGGACATTTCTTCGCCAGCCAGGTACGCAAATCTTTGCACTCTGTACTTTGTAAGGCCGCGAATTCACTGATTGACTGATTCAGATATGTGGTTTTGTTATCAGTTCGCCTTGATTATAAAGCTGCTGAAGTTCCTGAACTTTGTACTTTAGAACTCCAGCAGCAGCTGTTTGAGTTTTAATTTTCCTAGTTTATGCCTCAACTGGGTCCGGTTCAGCAGCAACGATTCTTTTCTGCTGTTTCAGGAAGTTGTCATTTCTTGAAGCGCATGGTTTTATCTAGAACTTATTTTCTGCCTGAATCTTCTCCTTCAGAGGCTCCATGTGGGTTCGTTTGTCCTCTGAAGTGGATACTGCTGTTTGCTATTGCTATTTTTGGTTGAATCTGAATCTTGGAAGTTGAAACTGCACAGATTGTCATCTCCCGCTTTCTTTTTGCAGTTTCTCATCTCACACACGCTTCTTTATTCAGCAAACAGGGGCCTGAGCTTGTCTATTTGTGACATTTAATATTTTTGTAAATATCTTGAACCTTATGGCACGTTTACAGTTTGGGAGACTTGAGTTCAATGAAAACGTTCGTGCCACACTGTGTGTTTATGTATTTGTAATTAATCTGGTTTACTTGAGACGTTGCGCTCTATGAAACCCAGTAAGAGGGTAATAAAGCACATGAAATATGTACAAATATAGAGCAAGCTTTTTAGCTTGATGAAAGGAAGTTGACCTGATGGTAGCTAATGCCACAGCTTTGGACACCTGTGGTGAACCCTGTAAATGGAAGCAGCCTAATAAACAGACCATGACAGATAGTCAACTATGATCGGTTGTGGATAGATGTGTATTATTGTTGGTTGATATCACAACCCTGCTGTTTTTATCATGCAAACACAAGCTTCTTGTTTTGCAGTGAAATGTGAGTGATACTGACCTTTATTTGAAGCAGCAATCAGTTTATTTACCCCGCTTGTCAGATAGTTGTTAAAAAAAGAAAATCTGATCATCACAGGAAGATAGTTCAAACAAGTATCTGCTGAGGCGCTCTGACTCGTCCGCATCGTCTCACTTTAAATTCTTCGCGAAGCGTGTCGCTGCACCGATGATGACATCCTACAGAAGACGTTGCTCTTTGCAGCACTGCACAACAGGATGACCTTCACCATGAGCAGCCTGGGGAGCACCGAGGAATGTTTTCCTCTCTGTCAAACATCCAATCATCACAGATCAACATCAGCTCAGCGCACGATTCTTACACTAAAAGACACCCAGTCATTGAGTTTAGCACCGCAGAGAAACAGACGATTTGCAAGAGATCCCAATGACCCTCGCGAGATCATCGGTGGGGTGGATCAAATCTATTAGGCTCTCACGGGTTAAAGTCAGCCTTGAACAGCAGAGCAAACAAAACACAGACAAGTTTAATGTCTGGCAGACAACTGAGCCTTATGATTTCACTGATTTTACAAACTGTCACTGTAAATGTCATGGCTTTTGCATTAGTATAACTATCAGATTCTGACATGGTAAATGTTTTTAGTGTCCAGTCTTTTGTCCAAGCTTGTATTTTTCCAACCATTTTATTGCATCAGTCGATTGCACTAACTGGGATCAGGAGATGTTTTGTTAAAGCAAAGGATGTATACGATTATATTAAATCCTTCAAAAATACAACCTATCCCAATATTTAGTACAACTATTTTCTATTATACTGTGTTGTTACCTTTAATTTACCATTGTTAGTTTTGAAGAAAACATGGAAACATGCAAAACTTAACAAATATGGTCCTATAATGGGCAAGTGCCCTGCATTTGCTCCTCAATCTACCGTCTTGATTTGACTCTTTTAAAGACCCCGTGATGTGATGTGTGTCTCATTGAACGCCTGCTATCGTCCGCAGACTGCGCAGCGGAAGATCCGGGAGATCATTCAGCAGGTCAAACAGCAGGAACAGAAGCACCAGCAGAGCACCTCCGTGTCACCGCACCACTCCAAGTGACCTAGCGAGGTGGCTCCATCGGGCACCAGCCAATGAATGTAGCCCTCCCAAATGGACAGAGACCTATCCAGACTAAGGCCACGGCCACGGGGGGACATGCAGGGCCGACCAGCAGCACCGGGATCAAAAACCAAAGAACTTCGCTAGGGGAGAGACAAGCGAGAGCCAAAGGCTGAGGGCATTGTGTGCACTGCCAGCCCCGTGAGAGCAGATGGAGTGTGAGGAAACTGCGTACTGATACAATAAAACAAAAAGACCAAAAAAAACCAAACAAAAAAAATAAATAAACAAATTGAGAAGAAAGATGGAAATGGCAGAGAAATTTGGGAACGGTTGTCTTCAGTTTAAAAAAAAAAAAAAGAGAAAAAAGAAAGAAGGTAAAACAGGAAATAGTGTGTCGCCCTGCATAACGTTATCTCTTTAGTTGGACTAACATAGGCCTAACAACCAGATGAAGCAACTCTATTAACACGAGTATATAAGAGGCATTGTGATTGATATTTTGGATTTAGAAGGAGAGCGAGTGACAACGGACATCTTCTGTCACCAGTGTTTGACATAGTTAGGTTGTGGGGTTAAATGTCCTTAGCAGTATTAATATCGAGTAGATAAGGAGTATAAATGTATGTGATACACATCGAGAGTATGCACTGTTATTTTTCTATCAAAACGACAGCTTGACAGTGTAGTTCTGAATATTTTGCCTGTTCTTGAGGTCGACTGGACTGTGACAGCCCCATAAAGCAGTTCCCATTGTTTGTTCCCACTTTTAGACCACTGAAATCAAAAGGAAGACGAAATGCCCTAAAAGTAAATTAGTTCAATGGAGTCTTTGTAACAAGCCTTTGTGTGTGCCAACACAAAAGATAACGCCCTTTTCAAATGTCTCTCACCATTCATATCCAATGCTACACTCTTATTTTTATTGTTTCTTTCTTTTTCTGCTGTTTTCTGCTGTTTTCCGCTTCACTGTCTCATCATTATCTTTCATTAAGCGTCACGTTTCTTCAGGAGGTTCAGAATTACCTGCTGTTGAGAAACACCGTGTTTCATAGCCTTTAACATTGAACTGACAGCCACTTTTGCTCAAGAGAGGTTAAACGCAACAAAGTAATTTTTTTCTTTTTTTTACCAGTGTCACTTTCCCATGCTGTACACGAGACATTTTATATATATATATATATATATATATATATATATTTTTTATATATATATATATATATATATATATATATATATATATATATATATATATATATATGAGTGTCTCTGAAGCATTCTAATCAATGATCAGAAGAAAAATTGACTTAAGAGGGGCCAGCCAGCACAAAATGAGCTGAGGGTTCATCGAGGGGACAGGGTGAAGGGAGGGAGGGGCAGGGTGGTGCTCAATCATGGGGTGCATTGTGGCAGTGAAATGTTTTTGGGGTGGGGTTAGAGGATGGGGCAGCATCAGGTTTGTTTTTTTTTTTGGGGGGGGGGGGGGGGGGGGGTGTTTGGGTGGCACTGTATGACCTGTGGTACACACACAACCGCAAACGTGACCGCAGTCGCGTTTGGCTTTAACCCTCTCTTGTCAGGGAGCTTTCTAAAATGGCATGACAGCTGTGAATGTACGATATGCAGCCTTTTTAGAAAAAAAAAATCAAAAAAAAAATCACCCTGCCGTGTCCAGCGGGCCGGGCCAAGCGACACACAGATTGTCATCCTCACAGTTTCTCTTTTTCCTCTTTGTTATTGTTTGGTTCTGGCGAGCTGGCCGACCGCTCCGCGAGCCGCTGGACATGCAGGTCCTGGTGTCCCTTTGTGCTTTACTTTGGAGACCATGGAAGCTTGTTGCCTTATTTTGTCACCTTTCAGACATCCCCCATCAGCTTCATCTTCCAGACGCAAGGTTATTGCCAATACGCACAGCTTCCATCGTGTGTGTATGTGTGTGTGCTTGCGTGCGTGTGCTTGCATGTGTGTGCGTGCGTGCAAGTGTGTGTGTGTGTGTGTATGTGTATATATATATAAAAAGAGAGAGTAATATTTATGAATCTATTTTTTCCTATTTTGTGATGAGAGCTATTGATAAGAAACAAAAGAGAAAAACAAAGTCCTTTTCTTTTTTTCCTCAGTGGGACACTGCCATATTATTTTGAAGGGAAGTGTTTATTTTCTTGACAAAACTAGACTATGAATAATGATGATGATAATAATAATTTACAAGAAAAACCTGAAAAAATAGGAGAACAGTAAAGTGAACCATCGCGTTAACTTTGGTCAGGATGTGAACAGTGCGCATGTCAGTATTGTGATCTACCTCAGGCTTCAGGGTACCTCAGTCCAATCTTTCATTTCCCCTTTTTTTCCACATTTTGTATGCCTTGTTAACTGATCATTTTGAGCGTTTTTAATTTTATTTTTTAATGGGAAAAAAAAAAAGAGAAAAAGACCTACAGTAATCTGTACACTCTTCAGGTCCAGCTGACTAGTGAAACTTTTGTCAACCATAGTCAAACCTGTTGGACTATGGTTGCCTGGATGCCATACAACCTCTCAATGATACGTATCAAAGGATTTTATGAGTTGATTTTGCTAGAAAGGAATGAAGAGCAGGATCTAAGGGGTACATGCATGCCCGACGTGGTTCTGAATGTGGATGTCGTGTACTGATTTCACCTGTAAAGAAAGACGAAAGATACAATTCAGTTCCTATGAAACTAACCAACTGTACCTCCTGTTTTTCCCAACTGTACCTCCAGGTTTTTTGAAATTCCAAAAAATAAAATAAAAATAAAAAATAGACAGAGAAAATAAAAGGAAAAACCTATGAAGTTTATCCACTTATGGAGAAAAAAAAAAGATTTTTTTTTTTTTTTTAAACAACCCAACTCAATCTTACCAGCTCTATTTGATAACAACATAACTCGGGTTGATTTGAAGCAAACACGAAGCTGCAAAAATACACTGACAGGACTCTTGAACCTTACTTAGTCTTCTGTGTAGAATGTAGAACAACTCTAGTCGTTGAAATGTCACTGTGTACGACAAGATATCTATCTCTGTAAACATGTACAATAGAGTCACACATGAATGCATCGTTTTCTGTCTCGCTATAACACTTGCTTGTCTGCACCTGCATTTTGTAAGAGGCGGCAGGAGAAGTTTAGAGCGTCGCCACTCCCCTCAGACGGACCTCTGAACGTTTCTCTCATTCTGCCGGATATATCTTTACTTTTATTGTTGTTTTTTTCTTCTTTTTTTTTTGTGCTGTACATTTCAGAATTACCTCTCTGAATCCAAGGCTGATTTTAGTTACTAAAACCAATTTAGGGGCAAAGGAAACAGGATTTAAATAAATTACCGATGTAGTGAAATTTAGAGTGTCTTTAGGCTTTTCTTTTACATTTTAAGGGAGGGCAGACTTTAGTCATCAGATGAGGCAGATCTTTTTTTTTTTGTTGTCCCAGTGAACACAAACTAGCAGTGCTAAAATAAAAAAAAAAAAGGTCTCTCAAACTCACACAATGCCTGAGGCTGCTTCAGCGAGCCTCCCCACAGCCGGTACAGTACCTCATACTGATGATCACGACAGCCCACCGGGCCCTGTTCAGTTAATCCCCGAACTCTCCCTTGCGAATGCAGTACAGCGTTGCTACTCGAACCGCAGGACTCCTGTGGTGGTCTGCTTCACTTTAGTAGGGCATGTCTCAGAGAATAAACAGCTTTTTTTCTTTTCTTTTTTTCACGGCAGCACTGGATATTGTAGTTTGTCTTTCAATGGACTGTTGGCAGTTTTTTTTTTTTGGTAAGAGCAGTTTTGAAGTCGAGGCTCTTCTTGCATGGCGGAGGACTCTCTCTCACCTCTGCCCCTCTTGTGTTCTGGCTCTTTACAAGTGCAGGTTTCCCTTTCGCTGGTTGGTTTTAGCTGTGGTGCGGTGAGGAGAGCGTCCTGGTCGTTGAGGCGAAACCTGTCAGGATGATAGTAACCTTTTCTTTTGCTTCCAAGGATTGTTGTTTCTAGATTTTGTGGGGTGTTGCTAGGCTTTAATTTTCAGTACCAGAAAACCACAATCACACACATCTCTGAGGGTGTACAGTGTTGTTAGTCATATCACAGTGGTTAAATAGCTTAGGCTTTATTTTGTTTTCTGTTGATCTGGCTTTCTCGTCATTTACACTGATTAAATAATGTAGTCTGGAATCGTAGCTGGGATTTTTTTTTCTCTCTGTGGTTTTAATATTCATTCCTGTTAGATTACTACCAATAATATACTAGCTGTTTTTGATTTTGAACAGATTTTGGGAGATGGGATAAAAAAAAATTAAATAAAATAAAAAAAGCAAAATAGATGTGCCTGTTGGACAACAGGGGATTGAGCACAACAGAGGGGCATTCAACACCATCCAAAACTGTGGATCAGGTGATGAAGGATTTTAACTCTGGTCAGATTTGTGCAGAACCATGGCAATGATTAATTTTTTTTTTTGTCCGATCTTGTTAACAAAGTAATTACGAAGCATTGCAAAGGCGATCCGGTAGGTACTACACTTCATATAGCGCTAGACTTTTAAATAGTGGTTTTACCTGGATCCATTTCTTCTTGACTGCATTTCACTGTTTGGGAGATTCCTTTTGTTTCCTCGGTAGGTTACAACCCTCGCGTCCTACATTTCCCACAGGCCAAAAGGTCCCAAACAACCTCAAGGTAACTGGTGACTGTGCCCTGGACAGACATCCGATCTATTGTTTAATACACCTTGTGGATCCACGTCTCTCTGGTCAACAGCCATGCTTTTGTTTTGAGTTGTGAGTGAACTGTATTGCTGAGCAACCTGGATCTGAGCAATAAAAAAATATTTGGGGGAAAAAAACAAACAGAACACACCTTGTTTTTATTATTTCAAAGTCTTCACACCTCTCAATAAGAGTTGCAGCATCGTTTGCAACCGGACACAATTGTGGTGGCGGAGTCACAGCACATTCGCACTGTGGAGATTCACACAGTCCCGAGTGAAACGGCTCACTGTGAGGAATCCACCATACAAAACAACTCATTTGCTCACAGATTTATAAATCATGTTGGACTCCTAATAAACAGGAAAGTGATATTTCTCGTGTGCACTTGGATTCTTACCGGTTGATCATTTTTTGTGCGTTGTTCTTTCTGCGGTTAGTGAGTGTATGTGGATTCTTCAGTACTTTTGAAATAAGTACAATCTGGTGAGTTGTAATTCTCGATCATACAAAGAGACAGTGGGGAAAATAACACTCCCGGGAACTGTTCAAAACGCATAGAAAACCTATAAAAAGGAGGATTTTGGTAGAAGTGAAGTTTTGTGTAGCCCCAATAAAATGCAATCGCTTAAAAAAAAAAAAAAAAAAGATCCAGCAGAATATTTTGACATAACATTTAGGCCTGAACAATTAGCCACAACACGATGGGTATTCACAACAGCTCCTAAACAAGCTCAATAATGAAATAACAGGAAAAATAACAAAGACGTCAGGTCAAAATGAAAAATAAAACAAAAAAACAACTTCTCGGTGCACCAATTCTCTTACAAAAAAAAAACATAACTTGTATAAACTCAATAAAAAGGGGGGGAAAAGCTCTACAAACGTGAAAGGGTCTTTACCGTTTACACAGACTTACAGATGTCCAGGTTGGAGGTAGATGTTTGAAAATACTGCACAGCAGGCACTTTGGACACCGACGCTTTAAATCACGAGGGCAACTGGATAGTTTCCTGTTCAGCCCTCTTCAAAAATAACTGTGCACTCATTACATCGAAATACACATTCTGGAAGTGCTGCCTCCGCGTGGTGTGCTGCAATAACACCATCTTTTGGTAAAACTATTTAAATTTCACCGTTAGACCAATCCCTTTCCATCTCCCGATGGCTTCAGAAAAGTAAGGAAAACCCGGAAACGGTCAGCAGCTGAAATACATTCGTCTTTGTGGGGAAGAAGGCCGATACGTGAACGCGCTCCCTGAATAAATCACTGGGCCTTCTTGCCTGTGGCGAGTCCGTTCTGCATCTGGACGTCCAGTCTGAGGCGCTTTTGACTAAAGCGGCGGATGAGCGTGCCGGGCAGCAGAGCCACGCAGGCGATGGCCAGCAGCTGCAGGAGGCGCTCCCAGGAAAACAGGTCGTCCAGCGACGACACCTCAGACAACATGACGCCCGTCTGGACGCAGATGAAGTTGTAGGGCAGGAGGCCTGAGCGGGGAGCAGAGCAGGCAGCGGTCAGACTCGGGTGTGAAAGAGGATTTACGGGGAGTGAGAGGAGCTCTCCGGGGGGGGGACTGTGTGTTCTGGGATTTCACACTACTTCATCAGAACAACAAACTCGATAAACTTATTTTGTACCGGCTGCACTCGGACTCGTAAAGTCAATTGAGATATCATCTAACGCATGAAGTGCAGGCACTGAAAACAAACTCCTAAAAAGCATGTTACAAGTGCTAAAGCGGAACAGCCGGGGAGATTTGCGATTGGTGACGCATGAGCTTGTGGACCGGCCTGTTGTCGCTCCGCAGGGGGTCAAAACAGTGAAAGCAGCTGGGATTTTCTCTGGAAAAGTGCCTTGAAATGACAATATTTTATTTTGTGTGACATAAAACCAAAAATTGAATTGAGGAGACGGATTATGCTCAATGTATACTTGACCTCTCATGGCGGTAGCACCCAGAGGATGCATCATATATTTTCAGGGAGTAAGGCGTCCCCGTCGTGAGTTTACATTCTTTTGCTTTGCAAGATGGAGCAACAGGATCCTCCAGTGGGAGAGTCCACCTTATGTCATCACCGAGGATGACATTTTTCTCTCTTAAAGTGCGGTGGATACGTTCAAGGTCTGAAGTGTGTTTACCGCAGAGATAACCGTAGACATCTGCTGCTCGACATAATGGATTATCAAACCTGCTGAACTTGCTTTAATACCAAGCAAACGCTGCCGGTATTGAGTCATGCAGACAAGGAACGTCACGATCTAAAATGAACCAAAATCCCGGTTTGTTTTGAAGGAAACTCAAAACTGCGGGTTGTATAAATGTGTTGAGGCTGGACAAGCTGTGCTTACCGATTAAGACAGAGCAGAAGAAGAACGTAATGGGGATGTTGACAATCGGTGCCGACATGTTGAGGAACCAGTTGGGAGTCATGGGAAAAAATCTGAGGAAGAGCAAGAAAAAGAACAAGCAGTCCTGATTCTCCTCCACCTGCAAGAGATCAACAGGAAAGGAGAGAATCTTGTAACTTGGCTTATCTGTGGAAACACGATACACAATTTTTTTTTCACTCTCCCTCTGAGTTACAACCAACTTAAACATCCATATAGACAATATGGAGATTTGTGACGGAGGAGACGTGGCGGAGCGCTTCAGGAGCTAACTCAGTTTGACACTCCGGGCTTGAAAGCTCCAAATTCCAGATGGTGAAAAAACAACAACGGGGAGAAATGTTTGTTCCAGCTCCTTTCACACGCTCGGCACCGGAGCCAAGTTTTCAACATCCGTTGTCTTTCAAAGCACACACGTCAATCAAAGTTCCCACGTTTGGGACGGAAATAGACGAATGATGACTCAGAAGCCATTAGCATAGCGTGTTTGAGTCTTGCCTGTTAAAACTTACAGCCGTTACAGAGTGACCTCTTGAAAAAGGATTGTTCTCATCAGTGCATTTCTTTTTCTTTTTCTTTTTAAACCTTGGCCAAACGCAAACTGGTCGCCTTGAACGAGTTCCTCTTCACGAAGGCGGCGCAGACGTACCTTCTTCTGCAGCGCGGAGACTTTCCCGGGGAAGAGGCTCACGATGTAATGTTTCCCAAACGCTTGGGAGAGGAGGTAGCACATGGTGGAGCCCACAGTCGTGAGCACACACGCAAGAAACAGCCCTTGATACGGTCCAAATATAGCTCCTGCCAGAATGTTCTGCAAACATGAAAGGTGGAGAAGAGAGGCCGGCGTTTAGTGCCCATCCCTGCTGACAATCAAGCTCCGACACGCTGCAGCTCGCCGGCGGTCGTGGTCGAGCTTGGATTCGAAGTGTAAACTTTGTGGTTTGGGCCTTCGCCTCACGCTTGTACACGTGAAAACTCGTCACAAGACGACAGAGACGAGCGCCGGTTAAAAATCGGATTCCTGCTCTCATTTGCATTAACGGAACATGTCGGTGTGCTTTCAACACGAGAAACAAGCCCCACGCCACATGCATGCCGAGTGTCTTTATTTAAATTCTGCGAGCTTCATTCTTGCACAACACTGTTTTGGGCAAATTTCAATCAATGTGTCATGTTTTTTTCCCTTCTTCTCCCAAACACCTGCATTTTGCCGGTGACTAATTGTTATGCATACAGAAAATAATTTAAAAAAATCACACCAATTAATACATAATATAATTTAAGACTTCAGCCATAAATGAGAACTGGCTTTTCATCGCGCGTCCGCATCGACGACATTTATCCACTGTGGCTCTTTACCAGGAAGGAGGATCCAGGAATGGCAAACGACTGCTTGTAGAGATATGCACTGCAGAAGAGAAGCAGGACGTATCCCGTGTGCTCCGTCTTGTAGAACTGTAAGAGCTCTGCCAGTTCCCGCAGCTCCTCCAGGTCTGAGGGGAACTTTAACCTGTGCAGACATCCAGACCGAAGTTGTTCGAATTGTTCACAAAACTGTACCGTGCACAGCATTCGGAACTGAAGAGACAGTACAAACGACTGAAATGTTTCATCAGTTGGCTGATTAAGACTTCAGGTTTGTTCACGTCTCACTCCAATGAGCTATTTTGGAAACAGCTACCTTTGTTCCACCTCAAAAATGCAGTTTAGACCGGCTCAGGTCATACTGGAACATTTTCTGCTATAATTTTAAACTGTTGAGAGACCCTTTTTTTTACTGCACTGAGCTTACCTATTTTTTCCTCATTCTATACATGTATACATCACCACTGTCCACTATCAACTTTCTCTCTTGTATGGACTCTCATCTCTGGACGGAGGTTTGTGATCTGTGCCTCTTTTCTCCATTGTGTCTGCAATAAGGAGATGATTTCACTACCTCTTGTTCAGCAGAGGTTTAATCTGAGGGTTCCCCCCCCTTTTACCTCAATCACTTATACAAGACACCTAATAACTTGAGCTGGATAGCATTTTTATAACCTGTGTTATGTTTATATATATATATATATATATATATATATATATATATATATATATATATATATATATATATATATAATATTATATACTATGTTTTACACAATGAGAAATTATATCGAAAAACAAAAGGCTAAACAACTTCAGAAAACAAGAGAAATGTTAAACTTTAGTAAGTAAACCTTTTAAAAAAAAACCATAAATGATAATAGTAAATGATTGGAGACAATAAAAACAATTCAAACTTCAAAAAAGTGAAAGAGGACCCAAATGGGCAACACAATAAATTAATTATATGATTCGTGCAGGGTTATATGAAGGGAACACACAATGATGGATTCCCTGTCATGTGCTCAACATTAATGATAAAAGATTGGTTATCGGCTGGCCGATTAAATCATGCAAGCATACTAACCATCCTGCAGTAAGTATAAACTAGCACAACATGTTGCAGGAATATACAGAACGTAACAGAGTGTTACCTGCTGGGCTCCTCTGAGGCTTCCCCCGGCTCCTCCAGCTCCACATGTTCGGCCTCGGCAGCCGCAGCAGGACGCCTCCGCGGCCCCGCCGGGAGGTACAGGGACAGCAGGTACAGATACAAGCTGGCTGCGGCGACGACAGCGGCAAACCCGACGAGAGAGCGCATATTCCTCGGTTTGTGGGCTCCCTTCGTCCCCCTTGGAGCAGCTGTCAACTGGAAGAACAAAAACACAACACGGTCACCCGCCGCAGTGACGTCACATCCCCTTGGCAATAGAGACCAACTATCGCTGTTTTTAGTTAAAAAATAAAACACTGTCGATTCATTTTAAAACAATCTATTTCATGTTTGAATATAAAAGTAAACAACATGTGAACAAAACAAAACAAAACAAAAAATATTTGGGATAAAGGATCGTGTTAAAAAAAAAAGTCTGCTCAAGACCAGTAGGGGGCAGCCATGCTTTAACAGAGAAAACAAGTCTGTTTGGAGGGATCCGTGTGTTGCCAGATTGGACAGGTTTCCGCTATATTTGTATTGATAGCAGGGAAATGGCCCGCAGGGGGAGTGGTTAATATTTTTTTTCCAGAAAATATCAGAAAAAAAGAAAAAACACTTGCTTTTGAACCTCCCCCCACTCGTATAATAATTTTAATTAATTAGAAATGAGAGAGAAATTACTTTACTGGACATCTTTATTAGGGCAGTCACTGACAGGTCACTCTGAAATGGTATTGCGTGATTAAATAAACCTTTACAAATTAACAATCTAGAAAATTTGCAAGGAATACATTAGATAGCACTAGATAAAACAATATTGTTTACAACATAGCAAGGAATGTATAACTGAGGCAACTGATATCACATATTACATTTATTGTCAAACTTTATATGAGGCTGCTATAGCAATTCAAGCAATAATTTAAATTCCAGTGGGAAAAGACTCAATATTTCAGTTTAGTTTAAAAATAACACATTTCATATTGTTACTGGATTACCGTCTGCTGATGCTGGCTGCTATGACCAGGGAATTAATAATTACATTCTTGGTGGGCAGTCCATTTCTGTTTCCTTTTTCTTTGTTTGTTTAGTACAGTTATATAACGTTGTCTACTTGTGATATGTTAATTATAATCCAATTTTATGACTTTAACACAAGCTTGATGTGGTTGCGGTGAACAAAGCTGCTTTTTGACAGGCTGGAAACTGTCAGATCTGGCAACCAAGGCGACGGCAGCGTCTCGCTGTGTAAATAATGATTGACCTGGTCCAACTTTGTTTCAAAGTTCAATCGGCATTCACCTCAAACTACCGCGACAGAATTTTAGTATTCCTGCAACGCCATGGCTTCGTTTGCTCGTGTTTCGGGGTCTGTTGGTTTGATAACTCTCCAATATCCCCCCGTCAACGCACTGAGGTGAGCTGAAATCAACAACACGGCTGCAGATTTTATTTTACTGTCTGCACTTGTCGTCTAGGTCCGTCTTTACTACTTCACAGTGACGAATGTGCACAATGTGTTTTAAACGTGCACTTGAAACATACATACGAGTTTGTGAGAAAACAAATGGCTTATTTTTGTGAGGATGAGACGATCAGAAGTTTCATCAGTAGGTGGCGATAAAGTAGCTTTCGTTTCAGGGGTGATAAAAGTAACGATATGTGGATAGGAAAATACTGGGAGAAGTAGAATGGCTTTTTCAACTGTGTGATATGAGTAAAAGAAAAAAAAATACCAGCGTAATGCCTAATCATTTGCATTGATACAGAGCTGTATTGAACATAGATTTAGTTATGATTGGAGGGATTGCAGTTAAGAAGCAAGCTTATCACTAAATGATAGTTGCTTTCAGTCCCACTGCAGACACAACTGTGGCACCTAAAATGCCACATTCAAACATTGAATTCGTTTCAGGGGTGGTAAAAGTAACGATATGTGGATAGGAAAATACTGGGAGAAGTAGAATGGCTTTTTCAACTGTGTGATATGAGTAAAAGAAAAAAATAATGCAAAATACCAGCGTAATGCCTAATCATTTGCATTGATACAGAGCTGTATTGAACACAGATTTAGTTATGATTGGAGGAATTGCAGTTAAGAAGCAAGCTTATCACTAAATGATAGTAGCTTCCAATCCCACTGTGGCACCTAAAATGCCACATTCAAACATTGAGACTTGTGCTAGGACAAGTGGACAGCAGCCCTGGAATCACATTATGTCAATATAGTTTTGCGCACACATTTAGCTCTGCCAGAACACGGATTTCCACATATATTTATTGTTCTTGCACAATATTTAAACGACCAGTGCTCTATATTTACCTGTGCCGAATTCATAAATAATGTGTGCAGCCTTCTAAATAATTCACGCATACACAACCAGTTAGACAAATGAATGTTAACTAACACCACACGCACGCACGCACGCACGCACGCACGCACGCACGCACACACACACACACACACACACACACACACACACACACACACACACACACACACACACACACACACACACACACACACACACACACACACACACACACACACACACACAGTTAAAACCTAAAAAGGCATTTCTTCATCCAGTGCTGCAGTGAGAAAAGGCATTGTGGACATGGTGAAGAGAGCGCTGAGTGAGCCAGAGGTGAACTGTCTCGTCATCTGTGGCCAGAATGGAGTGTTCTGTGGAGGTATGAATGTTTTTTCTATAAACGGGTTAATAAATGTTAAAACAAGCACTTTTTTGTCCAACAGTCTGAAACATGAGTGGAAAAAAAAGTCCATAAGTGAGTTATGAAACCACTGGAAGTGATTGATTGAGGCTCCAGACCACGAACCGTTCCCTGCAGAACCAAATGCACGCCGTTTCACTGGAGGTCATGTCTGCCTTGCTGCTGCAGCCTCCTAATCAGATTGTCAATTTGATTTTGTTTAACAGGAGCCGACATCAAAGAGTTCAGAGGACCAATGTCTGGGCCGCCGCTTGTACCGATGATCCATGACATCGAGGCTGCAACCAAACCAGTGGTGGCAGCCATAGAGGGGAGCGCTTTCGGCGGTGGCCTTGAGTTAGCACTTGGCTGTCATTATCGGATCGCACACTCCAAAGTTAGTATATATGGTTGAGATCTCCCTGTGTCTCTCAGTCAGTGTCCCAGCAATGTCATTATCAAGCCGCATTACTATCTGTAAATTGTCTTTCACTTTACAGAGCAACTGCTTACTAAATTGCATTTCAGTAAATCCTGTTTCTACATGATTCTACAAATAGGATATGATATCCTTGGCTTTTCTGTCATCTCTTTACCAATTGTGTGATTCGGCATGGAACAAGGCAGTATCATTTGTAGTTTGTCAAAGGTTTGCAGTGGCTCGTCACTTATCATGGAAGGAAATACTGTTCAGTACCTTCCACAGACCAATTATTCTGCCTGTGTGTCCCGTCAGACCCGACTGGGGCTTCCAGAGGTGACTCTCGGTCTCCTGCCAGGTGCAGGGGGAAGTCAGCGTCTGCCAAGGCTCATTGGGGTCCCAGCTGCCCTGGATCTCATCACCACAGGTTTATATTGGCTGCTTTACAGTGGTTTTATACAAGGTCTATTGTATGAAAGAAGATTGTTTAATTGCACCCCTAATATATGAAAGCCGTTGGCAGTTATTAGCATTTGATTGTATACACTGAACCGCCACACCATTATGACCACTGACAGGTGAAATTAATAAAAACTAAATCTCTATATCACAGAACCTGTGATGTATTACGGAGCAATTTAATGTTTTGACTTCAAAGTTGAAGTGCTCCAAGGAGGAAAAAATAGGCAAGTTTAAGGAGTCCAGAGAGTTTGTCATGGGCCTAATACATTGTGATGGCTAAGTGACTAGGTCAGATTATCCCTAAAATTGCAGCTCCAGTGAAGTCTTCCCTGTCTGCAGTGGTCAGTATCTTTTGAAACGGACACGCGGAGGGAAAGGCAATGAGTCGGGGGAAATAGACATGATTTATTGCTATACGACTCCGACTGTGTAGTGGATCCAAAACGTGAGCTACTGTCAAACTGCTACAGAAATTGTTGTGGATTCGGATGGAAAAGTGATACAAAAAGGGAAAACGTGTTGTGTCGAGAGCTGCGGGGCAGTGTGGATGCCCAGGTTGGGTAACATTGGTTTCTGGGATCCTTTTGAAGGCTACTTGGAAACAACACTTTTAGACCAACTACACTTATCTTTTGCAAACTTATTATGGCAAAAATAATGTGCCCTTCCACAAAGCAAAATGATTCAGGAATAACGATTTTATGCATACAAACAGGTTTGATTGTTGATTTTGCCTCCAAATTTGCCAAAACTCACACCAGTCCAGCATGTGTGGGATGATCAGGACAAACAAGTCCAAGATCCATGGAGATCCCGTCTCACAGCTTTACAGGATTTGTGTCTTCTGAAAACGACATCTCATTGGGAGACATCACGGTACACATTCAGAGATCTGCTGGAATCCCTGCCTCTGTGGGTCAGAAGGGGACACACGGGATGTTTGGACAGGTGGTAATAATGTTATGGCTCACAGATGTATAAACACTTGAAGGAAGAACAATACTAGACGGTTTTCTCTAGTTTCCAGCAGGGGTCAGTGTTAGTTGAGTTTAACCATGAGAACTTCCGCAAATTCAGGAGCGATTCTATGCCTTTTGTCAGGTGTTCAAAAATAGACCAAACCCATCCTTTGAGAAATACTCTCCTCTCTCAGCATTTTGATTTTTCTTTGTTATTTTTCTTTTTACCTTCACTTGGTTGTATTGTGTGGATTTTAGAGACAAAGGCCGGATGAATTTGTGGTTTTCATGACCTAATAATTTGAATTTAGAACGTTTCATTTGGATATCATTATCCTTGATGACTGTTACCGTTCGTCTTCCACAGGCCGCCATGTGACGGCTGCTGAGGCACTGCTGCTTGGAATAGTCGATCAGGTTACTGATCACAACACTGTGGACGCTGCGGTGAAGTTTGCCTTGAGTGTTGCAGGTGAGGTATATATTTTAAAAAAAAAGAAAAAATGGAGGCACAAGTTCCACATTGGTAAGAAACACACTTCTCTCCCACAGTTTGAGACTTCAACTGGGTGGAAGGGAAAGATGTTCTCAGAGAACGGTTATTTTAGGCAAGTCCAATATCAAGCAATGCCGACATGTAGGTTGTGGAAGTCAAAGGAAGCAGAAAGCACGGCAGCCAGATCCTCCACCACAGAAGCCATAAATGTTTCATGGTTTTGTCAGTTGTGCTCTGATGTCTTCACTGCTTTTGCTGTATTATTCAGAAGGGCGAAAAGGGACAAACTTTCCGAGAATATTAATATTGAGCCCTCAGTAGACATTTAGGAGGATTGAGGGCTGCCCTGTGCACGTGATTCAGACTCATTTACTCACTGCGTGAGTCACTAAACCGTGCCATGTCCCCGCAGAAAAACCTCCCTCAGTTGTGTAAGATATTGATAATATTGGCAGACATCGCAAGAACGTTAAACTCGAAAGAAACAGAAGGAAACATTTTTTTTTAGAGCAATTTATATTGATTCTGGAAAAAAAACAGTTGGAAGCAGTGTTATATATTTTTCCTTTTCTTTTTTTCTTTCATTTGAGACTAGATTGCATTACATTCAGGGAGCATGAGCTCTCTTCTCTCAGTAGATAGTCGCCTCATTTTAAACATACAGGCGTGAGAGTAGCACCAGTCTTCTCATCAAATGCTCAGCAGGAAATCAAAGAGGCAGTTTTATCAAAATGTACTATTCCTTTTATTCATTTCAACATCCAGAAGTGTAATATCCCCTCTGGTATTGTAGACTAATACCATACCACCCACTCTAGTGTGTGGTTTTCTGTGTTAGAATGAATAGAAGGTGTATTTTATGCAGCATTGCCTCAGCAGAGGGTTTGATTTTTCAGCATGAAATGAACATGGGATTTTGTTTCTGGACTACGTTGCAGGCTGCCAGCGACTTTTGCAGAGATGTCGTCTGCAGCTTTTTGTTGCTTGCGTTCCTGGCAATGACAACTAATTTTTGAAGTGTATAGAGTTTGTAGAAATCCTGTTAGTACCTTGAGCAAAAAAAAAGGAAAAAGGAAAAAAAAAAAAAAGACTTTTAAGCACACCTGTGCAAAATGTCAACAGTTACGTCGATAGAACTGCACGTAAAGCAAGATTTTTTACAATCAAAAGATGATAGCAGTCTTATGCTTTTTACAAATGTTTTTTTTTTTTCCTCCACACTACACTGCCAAAGATGACTTTGAGTGGGTGAGGAAGTGAGTGTTGTTAGTAAAGCTGAGGCTTAGAGTGAGTCAGACAGAAAAGCCAACAGCATACAAGATGGGAGATTTGAGGAGGTACGAGGAATCTGTGGAGATTTTGACAGATACAACAGTCTTTGGTTGATTAGCGTGAGTGATTATGTTGAGGGGAGATATCAAGTATATATATATACTAAATATAAAGGCTTTTTGACTTCGGGATGGACGGCTGACGGGACCCAGAGAGTAAATTAAGTCTGACATGGTTGAACATTTTCTACCACTGAGGCACATGGGTACATATTTAGACAAAAAGCATTTTTGAGTACTTAATTTGATGCACACACACACACACACACACACACACACACACACACACACACACACACACACACACACACACACACACACACACACACACACACACACACACTTGCTGGTGGCCAGATTAACTTTTTTTTTTTTTTTTTTTTTTGTCGAATGGTTACAACATCTGCTTGCTACATCTGTCAGGACAGCCAGGATTCCCATTCGCAACAAATCCAGAGCTCAACCATTTACAGATTAACTGCTGCAATAATACTCTGCTAAATTACACTGGAATCACATTGCACTGCCACACAACACTTCCCTTTCTCATTGTAGACACAATATACATTTCAGGGGCTAACAATAAACTTTACCAGACATTGTTTGCTTGCTGTTCACTGTATTAAAGAAAATAATTGTTACCAAACTAAGTTGATAGTAATAATCAGATGTGGTTGCTGTCCCTTTAAGCTTTGCCTTGGTGACCCAGTTTTTGGCCCAGACCCACAGCTGAGTGTAATTCAGTGGAGCTGTGAAGGATTCTGACTACTGTCTCATGTAATCATGTCAGAGGAGGCAGGAATGGGAATTAAGATGCCTTTAACAAGGTTTTAGCCGAGTGGCCATCTTCTTCACTCTCATTGTTCTCGGACTTAAATCACAGCAGATAAGTGTGACACACACACACACACACACACACACACACACACACACACACACACACACACACACACACACACACACACACACACACACACACACACACACACACACACACACACACACACGTACACACACGCATACACACAACTATTTTGCTCAAAACAAAATTGTTGCTTTTTCGTTACAGATCTGTGTTTTTCAAGGTGAAATGTAACTGTGCTCTGGTTGGATCTTTCCAATTATCTGGAAATAGTCTGTCAAATCACTCCACTCTGCTTGTAGTAGCTAAGTGATTGAGCGGATGAGTGTGCCTGAAAAAAAAAAACAATTATCTGCAGACTTGCTGAGTGCTGGTAGACAGATTCTACAAAAGTGGAAAAAAGGTGCCAATGGAAAATACAATAAAAAATGTTTAGTTAAAAAAAAAAGGAATTACGTAGATATATAACATCAGAGCAAATGTGTATGTCCTTTGAACTTTCAACGAAAGTTACTGAAGTTAAATAACTGTCTTCTGGTGTCACTTTAGTTTTTTTTCTGTTCGTTGTTTTTCTCCAGGGAAGCCGCTGGATTCCCGACGGATAAGCACGTATCCGTGTAAACTCTCCTCTGATTTGGACGACTTCTTTGAGAAAGCGATGCAGAAGGTGCATCGGAGCGCACGTGGAGCCATAGCACCGATTGCCTGTGTTCAGGCGGTGCGTGCAGCGGCCACCCTGCCCTACGCTCAGGGTATGAAGAAGGAGAAAGAGCTGATGGCCACTCTCTTCACCTCAGGCCAGGCCCGTGCTCTGCAGTACTGCTTTTTTGCCCAGAGAGCTGTTGGCAGGTGGAGCATGCCCAGTGGAGCCTGCTGGGACACAAGCAAGGCCCGGCCTGTACATAAAACAGCTGTCATTGGTAAGAATCGTGGGCCTTTAATTGCTCTTTGTCCTCAGCTTTCAGTTAGCACAAACACAATAACGAATCAAGCTGTCTGTGTGGCACCTAACTTCCCGTTGCCTAATGTAATCAAACCCTCGTTTTCAGTATTAATGGATGAATTCTCTCGTCCCTGCAGGGAGGATTGGATGTATGACAATTTGGATATGTGAAGCTCAGCAGCTTGTGCATTAACATTTCAAGCTTTAAAAAAAAAAAAAAAAATACTACTTACAGTCCAGCACTGCCTAAGCTATTATGTAATCATATTTGTAATAATGGTGGTGTTTGTATTTCTGAGGTATTTTTCTCAAGTTTCACGCTGAGATTTGGTCCCCCCAGGTCTTGGCACTATGGGAAGAGGCATAGCTGTTGCCCTGGCTGAGGCAGGGTATCCTGTGATTGCTGTCGAAAGTCACAAGAAGCAACTGATTGAGGCAAAGGAAGCAATGTCAGGCATGTTGGTGCGAGGGGCCAAAAGACGAGGAGTGACTCCCGCGCTTGACAAGATCACTTACAGTTGTAATATGCAGTCTGTAGCAAATGCCGACCTGGTCATCGAAGCTGTGTTTGAGGACATGGCTCTGAAGGAGAAGGTCTTTCAACAACTGTCGGGTATTTGTAAGCCTGGCACTCTGCTCTGCACAAACACGTCTGGTCTTAACATTGACCACTTGGCCTCCCAAGTCCGCAACCCAGAGCTGGTTGTTGGGATGCACTTCTTTGCACCGGCCCATGTGATGAAGCTACTTGAGGTGGTTTACGGTCCCCGCTCATCCCCTGAAGCTGTGGCTACTGCAATGACACTGGGAAAGAAAATTGGTAAAGTCAGCGTGGCCGTTGGAAACTGCCAGGGTTTTGTGGGGAACCGCATGCTGGAGCATTACCTGGAACAGGCATTCTTTCTCCTTGAAGAAGGTGCCACGCCTGAGCTGGTAGATGAAGCACTGGAGGAGTTTGGCTTTGCCATGGGTGTGTTCAGAATGTCTGACCTCTCTGGGCTTGACGTAGGCTGGCGAATCAGAAAGGCAAAGGGGCTGGCAGTACCTGATCCAACCGCAGGGCAAACAGTGAGAGTTCGTCAAGGCCGTAGGTACAGCCCTGTGGCAGACCTGATCTGTGAGCAGGGACGGTTTGGCCAGAAAACAGGCCAGGGCTGGTATCGGTACGACAAACCTGGTAGTCGGGTTGGTAAACCTGACCCCTGGGTGCACAACATGTTAGAAGAGTACCGAGCCCGATATGGCTTGGTAGCACGCCGTATAGACCACCAGGAAGTGCTGGAGCGCTGCCTCTACTCCATGATCAATGAGGGATTCCGCATCCTGGAGGACGGGATAGCTGCAGGACCTGAAGATATCGATATCATCTACGTGTTTGGGTACAGCTGGCCCCGGCATCGTGGAGGCCCGATGTTCTACGCCCACATGGTTGGTCTTCCCAAGATCTTGGAGAGGCTGGAGCACTACCACCAGGCCCACCCTGATGTGCCCACCCTGCAGCCGTGTAACCTGCTCAGGAAGCTGGTGGCCAGTGGGAGCCCACCTATCCAGAAGTGGAAGGAAGTCATGAAGAGGATTGACAGCCGCCTTTGAAGTCGCCTTCAATTTATCAATCCTCACATCTGATCATATATACCATTAATGGACGACCAAATAATGTTACACTTTTTAGCCAAATGATTTCATGTATGTTCTGGTGGCAGATGATGTCAGAGGAGACAAATACACTGAGCCAATTTATTAGACACATGTAAACAATTGTATAAGTGAGCCAAACCAAATTAACCCCAATCCTGTCTATTAAACTTGTACAATTTGGTTTGTTTAATCTAACTAGCATCATCAAAACTCTGATGATAACGAGTCTGTAAATTACACTAAAAACGAATATTTCCATGCCAAAAAAAGCTTGATTGTACACTATCAGTAATTTACAAAACTTTGACAAGATGCATTTCAATGCTTTAACTATGTACAATTTATTATGACACCTTGAATAAAAGTATGTTAACGGCATCTGTTCATGAATTATGCTTTTAAACTTGTGTGAAAATAGTATAGCGTGCACTATATTAAATGTTTGACCATGCAGCTGCTCTACTTCTGGTGTGCGTGCTCTCTGCTGACTCAGGCGCAGCAAAGACTGGAGACCAGAGGGAGACACTGATCCAGATTGCTTTTGTATAAATCGAGTGGCACAAGGAAAAATCACCTCCAGCACTGAACAGATGTTGGGGTTGCCCCCTAGTGGCTCAAGACTTCACCCTGAGCAGCTGGATCTTGCAGGACAATCGTGTATTTTTGGTGCAAGCACGCAATTTGTGAGACATATTATGGGATACATTGCAGGTACCTCATGCGAGATATGGCTAAACAATAATTACAGTAATACACAAGTGGGCGTGCATCTGGGATGTGTATCCACTTTTAAAATCAACACATATAGATTGAGGAATGTGCTCATTTCAAATTCAGAATGCAATCTTTTGAAGTTGTTACAGAGCCCGATGAAAGCCTGTGTGCGTGTTTGAAGTGAGCAGAACAGCTGGCTTTGTGTTTGCGGACTCCTCCCGTTCGCTGTGTGATGAAGTTCAGACGCGCGCCGTTGTTCCGTACGCGCGTCACCGGCGCTCAGAGGAGCTTCCCCGACGCGAAGGGGAGGATGGAGAGACGTGCGGATCACGACACGGGAGAGGCGTTCAATCTTCCACTCTACACCAGCCCCCCCCCCCCCCCCTCCACAGTTAACTGACGCTGCTGTACTTCCCACCGGATATGTTTTTCCGTCCTTTGTTTGAGAACTGACCGAGCCGCTCTGGATTCGGAGACCCGTTTCGCGTCCGCGTCTTCCAGTTGCGAGGCTCCCCTCGAAGCCGTGTGGACCGTAGACCACCCTCCCCGTCCCCTCCCTTCCTCCCACTCCTCTATCCGTCCCTTTGCGTTCATGTTGTAGTTTCCACGGACGAGGCTGCGTGCGTTTTGGATCCGGGAAATGTTGGCATGGCCGCCTCGGGAGCACATAAGTGTCCGAAGAGTGAGAAGTTGGATGAGGCGCAGGCTTTGGCCAAGAGCTGCGCAGGGAGACCAGACTTCCTGCCTTGCGACGGGCTCTCCATCTGCGCGACGCACAGCCACGGAAAGTGCTTCAAGCTGCACTGGTGCTGTCACTTGGGCTGGTGTCACTGTAAGTTTCTCTTAGTCGGTCTAACAGTTATTTGTGGCTCCAGAAAATCCACTTGATCGTCGTTGGTTGTGAAATATGTGGAGCGTCATAGTCATGGAGTAATTTCCAAGGCGCACAAATGTCGCCTCGATTTTCAATAGTTTCACTGATAAACTAAAGGAATGAAGGTTTTTGAAAAAAATAAAAAAATAAATAAAGGTTGGACATCATATTACCTCCCAAGACACACACGATGCCAACATTTGCTATTGCTATCCTATATGTTTACACTTCAGAATATCTTGAAGTGCCACTGTTATTCAATACCAACTGGATCACTGTTATTCAAATTTACACAGATTGGAGTCAAACCATCCGGCAGACGTCCTTGTGTAAATAGTTGATATGGTTTCTGTATTTACTCAGTTCTTCATTGTGTCCTGTACACTGCATGACTCTGGTGTTCCACAGTCTGGTGACACTTACATCACACATCTGATTCATCACTTTCATTTCTGTTTTTAAAGGCCAAGTCTCCCTCAGTTTTTTCTCTTGTTCCTCTCTTACAAGTCTATTGAAAGTCCAAAGTCACCCATGAAATTCTATCAGGTTCTTGTAGTGATAGAGTTCAGTCCAGAGAACTAGTGCAAAACACACCTTTTTTCTTTTTTTAACATTTACATGCAGATTGTGCTTTAAAAACTAATCCCCTAATTTTTCATTTATCCAGAGATGAAAAGATTTCCTAGGGAAATCCAGTGTATAGTAATTTTAGTAACATTTGTTAATTATATTATGCCTATTAAAAATATATAAGTATGTCTGTGTGACCCGTTTTCAAAGATTCACTTCTTCAGTAGGCAGAACTAAATAACAGCTTGAGGCTGAGTGCTGCAGACACGGAGGTAAAGCAGGAAAGTACTTCACTACCACATTTTTAAAAATGTATTTTTCTTATCCCTGAAGACTTGTGGACTATAAAATGACACACGAATCCATCTTCTTCCCTTAAAGGAAGTGTTCTCAGTTATAGATGCAATTCCGTCGTGAATTTGCAAAGTATCACACAGTCAGCCACAATCATGAGGCAAATGTTTGGTAATAAACATTAACAGGACTAAATAGTCTCATAGTGATTTCATTTATATCGACCATTGCTTTGACTGTTCTGGGAAGTGCACTCAAAACGTTTTCTTTCCACTTTGTGCCCTCACACACTTTTTTTTTTTTTTCAATTTAAACCTTTCCCGACCTGACACTTCAACACACCCCGGATTCCCCGCGGCAGCGCCTGAACCTGACAGGATGTCCGCATCTCTGTGCTACTCTAATTTATCCGCATCCCTGGCTGCCCTTAAAATCCTCAGATCAGTGGAAAACACAATCACCATCTCCTCTGCAGCACTCACTCTGGGTTTATAGTATGCAACTGCAGAAGTCACATTGTAATCTTTGCCATGTAATCATTGGATTTAGAGGCCCGCCTCCGTCCAGAACCAGCCAAGCGATTTGGAATATCAGATGTGGCATAGAAATGAAGAATTCCTTCCAGTGTTTATCACAGGCCACATCCGGTATTCACAAATCCACGCAAAACCCTGCCAGTGTTACATCATTGGGAAACGTATAGGCTTGCTCCACCTGTGAATTTTCATTGAAGAAATATGCACAAAACAGACATGGAGGCCTTTTGTACTCATTTTGTACAGATTTGTTATGCTGTGGGAAGAAAAACCAGCCACATCATAATGGAGCTTCTCACCTTATCATCTCCTTCCTCTGCAATTTGCAGGTTCGCCTCGCAGGACAATCAGGCACCACAGTGAAAATAAACCAGCTTAGACTGCTGAATCAGGCAGAAGCGGGGCACCCAGTGAGAAAAGTATACCAGTGTGCTTTTGCATGCGATGCCTCCCCGCTCGGCTCGGCTCACACACGTCTTTCTGGAGATGCATAATAAGACTGGATGCAAAAGAGCGAAATGTTGTAACACCCTTATCTCATCACGTTTTCATTTTGAGCCTGCCTATGACTGTCGCCTGGAGTATAAACTTGTTCTGAGGCTGGTAATTGTGCATTCACCACAGGGAGCCCTGCTAGACTGCCTTTTTAATTACATTTTTTAATAGGTTCCTAGGAAAACAAATGCAAAAGGTCACACTGTAGTAAGGGTTTTGCTCAACATTTGAATTCTCAAACACAAATTAATCCTGTTACCTGTGGTGTTTTGTCAGCCAATCACTTGTGACTGTGTTCCTGACTTCCTGTACTTTCTTTCTGCCATTTTCTGTAACGTTTTCTTTTCTGCGCTCATTTCTTTGACAACCTTCCAGTTTCCACTTAGATGTTGCTTTATTGAAACCTTTGGCAGAGACGAAGAAAACTGGAGGTAGAGGCGATGTTCCCAGCTGGTACAAACATCAGTCCAAGCCTCTCATTAGCCGTAATTAGCTGTGTTTAGTGTCACCGCCAATATGTCATGTCTGATGAGAGCTCACAGCAGCATTGAAACCACCTGGCCTGGGTATATTTTTTTCACGCATTTTATCCTCTGCTAACTGGTTACAATTACTGAGCAGAGCAATGAATTACTCATTAACAAAGTCCGTAATGAGTCCAGAACAAGCTTGTCCATCTGCTTGTACTCTTGTCAGCTCTGAATTTTCAGAAGTCGAACTTGTACTCTCATTGTAGCTACGACAAGTGAGGATCTCTCTGTCAGACTGCCTCAGCGGTTTCATCCGTCACACTGTGCCGCTGTAGCCAGCAACTCTTTTTGAGGAGAAACATTGATGTTTATTGAATACAGCATTGTTGCCCTGTATTGATTGATTCGGTGACCACTTCACGATGTACTGCAGTGCTGAATCATAAAAAACATCACCTATTATTAAAGGATCGACTCATTGTCAGCAGTGGCCCGAGGGAATGCTTTTGATTGATCGTTCATGTTTTGGAACTCCAGCACTTCAATCACTTTTACTGCTGATCTGTCAGCAAAAGATGCCGAGCAGCAGCAGCACTAAAGTTCAACAAGTTCTGTTTTTTGCTTGTTATTTTTCTCAAATCTCCAAAGACAGGTCAGGCTATCAGTTTTGCAAAGCAGTTTTTTTTTTCTGGCCAACCGCAGCAGTAATTACTTTAATACTAAATTCAATAGTTTATTTGGTTTTTTTTTTTTTCGTTTCAGAGACTGGAACTGAAATGCAGTGCAATTTATATATTTATGAAATGAGACTGAGGCACAGGCTTTTATTTTATAATCCTATTGAACATACAAATAGTGTTGGGTCTATTTTTGGGGCTGAAAAACATTCTAACATGACTGTTGTTGCAGTTGACTGTCATGAACACAAATCTCAGCTTCTTATTTGAGGATTTTCAGTGCACCTGTGTGAAGGATTTAGAAAGAAGAAAGAAAAAAAGATTCTGTGGGCTACAAGGGATAGGCCCTGTAAATAGCTCTCTCATTATATTTAGTTGACTTTTCTTTATCTTTAAAATGTACATATCTATTTAATTAATAATGGCTCCTAAGTATGGAAATTTGTTCTGTTGCACTTTTTAGACCAGGATGCATAATTGGTGTGATCTAAAATGTGAATTTCATACATTTCAGTTAGCACAGATCATGTTTAGATCTACGTTTGCCACTCTATTGCCAATTGGAACACCAACAATGCATTACATTTGTATGACTACTGAGTGGGGAACACCATGTTTTCATGGCAACAACCAGTTTTTTCTTAGATACTTTGCACTTTGGTCACACTATAGATTCTTCTATTTTATATGCCATCTTCCCATGTTTTATTGAGTGCCACACTTTGATATATTCCAGTCTATGTTTCTGTTTTTCATGTTGCAAAAAACTGATTGAAGCCCGTTTCAATGAGGTGTTTGCGGAACACGGCATAAAGATCACTCTTCATTGTTGTGAGTTTACCAAGTTATATTGAAACATATATCAGTTAGCCAGTGAATGTTGGTCTGGCATTTTCCACACCCGTTGTTGATTTGTGATGTGCTCACGAACAAACCACAAATGCATTTGGGAGCTTTTATAGCTTCAACTTGTGGTTGAGTTTCTGACAACTTGTGGTTGAGTTTCTGACAACTTGTGGTTGCTTTCACACCATACTCACACCAGAGAGCGACTGTGGAGAGTGTATCTTTTCGGAATGGTCTCGATGTATGGCTGTTTGATGTCTGTGTTCACACTTACCTGGCCCCACTGAACTCAATCCCAGAAACTCTACCAGGCTGACCTAAAAAATGGGAAGTGTGAAAGCACCCCGAAATGGGCTGCAATGAGTTTTGCGAAGGCAGGAAGCTGCCCCAACTTTTATCTACTTTTTCCATCGTGTTGGATGACAAATGCATGTTACCACACATCTATTTTGAAATGATTTGCAATCTTGACTATTCATCTTTCTACAGCCCTCTGTTTCACGCAAACACCATGCGAACAAGACAATGTGACTAGTGTGGGCGCATACAGAGCGTTCGGTTTATACAATGACTGGTGGTGGATCTTGTGCAGTGGAGTAAATGTGGGTTAATGGGATCCTGAAATATTTGGAATTTCAGTCATGTCTGTGCAGTTCCTGCTGTGAAACATTCATGTCTACAGCAACAACAGTCAATAGACCATTGGTAGATCACTGCTGAGAACACACAATGGTGAGACAAGATCATCACATATCGTTGAAGAGATCAATACTTGGCTGGTATTGGCAGCATGATTGAGAGTAGCAACTACATTCTTTTTTCAATCTTCATTTTGGAATGGGAAAATTAATATATGTCTCTCATTGATAGGACTTAAATGGGAATTTCACTGATTTCACACATAAAATTGTGATTTTGATGAGTGCAGCTTTGCATGTCTTTTACATTGTATATTGGTCAGAGAGAAATGTGTGAAGTTTGATAAATTGCTTCCTGTGATGTTGGCTATGTCAGGGTGGGAGTGTGGACTTTAGATGAAGTAAGCTTACCCGACTTCTGTCACTTACTCTCCATCCCTGCTCATGGTTACATTAGCATAATGTCAGGGTGGGAGACATGGGCACATTGCTATCATGTTTTTTTTTTTTAGTTTAACAGCAAATGTTGTTATCCAAATAAACACATCTGAGCGCATGTGTAGTTAGAAATCAAGTCCAATCACATTTTACCAAGTAATTGGTTGCTTTACAAAATATGCCCACAGAACAAAGTCTTTGATAATCACCATTCATCAGTCCTTTCAGAAAATTAAACGCTTTGACTGTGTAAACCTGGTTATCCATTAAAAAACTAGAAATAAACTTACATTGGACAAATAACATAAATGCAACACTTTTGTTTTTGCTCCCATTTTTCATGAGCTGAACTCAAAGACCCAAGACAACATCAGACCTTGTGTAACCACACCAGCCTGGGACATCCGCATCCAGCATCTACACCTCCTTTTGCTTCAATAATGGAGGTTAGGATGTGGAGACCAGACTCAAGGCGTTGTAGTGTCAATTGAGTACTCTCCTGAAGCTGTTTAGTCTGCGCAAACCGAACAGTCAGTAGGTTTGTATTTTTCACAGTGGCTCCAGACGACACAGTGGATTCTGCAGTGGGTGTAAATCAGGAACAGCCTCTGCCTCTGGAGACAGGAAACAGGAAGGGAGTTTCACGTGACGCAGGGTCAGACCGTCCTCTTGGCTGAAACCTGAAACTTCTGTTGTTTCTCTTACTGCCGCCCCTTTGTTGGATAGATTTGAACACTAAGAAAGCCAGCGGAGCTCAGCAGCCGTTATGAAGAATGACAATAATGTGCTAATATAATTGTTTTTATGCAACATGCTGCTTTCAACCAGTTTGTTGCTCTTAGTGTCCCAGTCTGCTCATATATGCTGCTGACCTCAGCTCAAACATACACAACATCCAACTGGAAGGGGATTGTTAATGATTCAGTCCCTCGTGAAGCTTTGATATAAGCCAACAAATAAAGTGACATAATCTGTGTGAGTCAAGCCACGTTCATTCATTTTGACTACACACTGAGCTTGTCGACAACAGGCCAGCTGCACAGCGACAGCAATGTGGGAATTTCAACAGTGTGGTGTTGGAGCTCTGTGAAAATGTGAGGGAGGGACTGATGGGGAGTATGCAGCACTTTCCAGAGACTCTACCTCTCGTATTAAAGCAGAGACTGTGTGGCCAGCGTTGGGCCCAGGAGAGAGCAGAGTGAGGCATACAAGATGGAGTAACAGGGGTACTCCCTCTTGATCGAGCTGTTTCTACCTTCCAGCCATGAGTGTCTCCTTCTCCTTGCTAACTTTTGGAACCTTTGTGTTCTGCCAACATTTTTTTTTTGCTGTATATATTGTTCTCCGAATGTTTTGTTCCAACAAATATAATAATTAGTTAAATATTGTTGACGTCCATTTATGAATTTTAAATGTTTTGGGGTTTTTTTGGTTTGCTTTTTTACAAGGTTCCCTCCCCATGGAAGCAAAGAAACAAAGTGTCACTTTATTTTCACTGCAAAATCATAAAATTATTTTCGTCTCATGCTGTTTACAACTCCTCCAGCTAATCAGCTCATTCATGTCCCAGAATGCCTTTCATCAGTCACCAGTGACTCTCGCTTTCAGCGAGTTTTAATAGTGTGGTGATGAAAGTCTTTTCAGCCGAGTCATTCCAAGCGCAACATGTCCTTTGGCTGGTCGATTGAAGCAGCACTCAGCAGAAGTCAGAAGATACCATGCCGTGTGTTTGTGCAGCGAGGTGACTAATCAATCTGACTTTTACCGCGGAGACTACAGATGGCTGACGTTTTTCTCTGCTGTCAATCCTTGTTTGGAACAGGAATGCAGCTACAGTATCTTGTCTTGTTGTGTAAGTTAGGCCAGTTACCTGTCGAAAAAATAAAAACAGGAATGGCTGTTTATTGCCAATTGCACAGGTACAATAGTGGAGTTTCTTTGCGTTACTCTTTCGGTCAGTTTCACAAATACAAAATGTGTCCAAAAAGGATATGGAAGTACAAGTAATATCAAGAAAGAATAGAAAATGCAAATTAAATATTTGCATTTCAATATAGACAGACATTTACTATATCATGAGGAAAGAAAGCAATGAAAATAATCTCTGTATTATTGCACACTGATGCCAAACAGATGACTAAAGCTGTTATTTCACATACAGTACAACATTTTCCGTTGGATTTGTCTCAATAAGCAATGACTCCGCAAACTTTTTTGTTAGGAACAACTTGCACTCATATGCACAGATTAGATTTAGATCGTCACGGGTTTTGCATCTCCCTGTTACCTCATTTATTATTTCATCTGTGTTCAGAAACTATTTAACACACCAGTGAAGCACAGCTTTAGAGCAGCTGGTGTGTTTCTTTATTACCTTGATCACATACTGTAAATACACTGGTGCATTTTTAGCTTCAATTTAGATATAATTTGTTCAAACTGAAGGTTTTCGCCACAGACCATCCACGGTCCGAAGGGTTTATGGGGGTCCCCCAGTGGTCATATTTATTTTGAGAGAAGCAAGGTCGTGGCACATAAGGTGAGGAGGGCGAAAGTCTAGTTTGAGAGGGTCAGGGTGTTGCTCAGTTTTCGAGTCCTCCATCCATCATCCACCTTTGAAAACCTTTCGTCCATGTTGGAGCTGGTTTCCAGGATGGATTGATGCTGACATCTTGTGAAAGGCAGGATACACCCTGGACAGGTCGGCAGTCCATCACAGGGCAAACACAAAGAGACAAAGTATCTCACTTACAGACACTCGCACACTTATAGATATATTCATCTTATCCTGGTTCCTGATAGCTGTTCCATGTGCCGGTGAAACTTCAGCCTGAAACACAAACAATGGCACTGGCATAAAAGTGCGACTTATGGAAAAAGTTGCTACGCCACCAAGCTCATTCTGAACAAAACAAGTCATATTTCCAGCAATTAGAGTAACTATTTCTAACCTTGAGTTTATAATCAGGCGTCTGGGCAGAGCTGTCGTCAGTCACTGAGACACTGCTGTATATCATGCACATAGTGATATCAATAAGCACATGTTTATGAGCTTCAGGTAAATTCCTGATCTCAGTCATAATCATACCACTAAAATCAGTGTGAACAGCACACTGGTTATTGTCTCCATGGCAACCTGCAAGTATTTTATTTGGCTTTTTTTTCAGGGGTGCCATCGTTCATTTCTTAAACTTAACCAAAAGGTGATCGTGTCATGTCCTGTATATTTATTTATTTTTATTGTTGGCTGATGACACATTTACTCTTTTTACTGTCAGTCTGCAACACATTTCTGATACTGCATTAAAACTCAAAAGCACTCCAGGTCCTACTCTACATTTATGGGCAGATAAACGCCAACAAAGGGTGTTTTAACTGAGCTTTGTTCTTTTCACGAGATTTAGAAAGAAAGAGAAGTTAATTCAGTTAAATCTTTTTTTTTTTGTGAGGAAACTTAGTCTCTTTATATCTTGAAAAACAAACACAGAGCAAAGTTGATGTTGATGTTGTGACGTGGGAGCTGCAGCACCGGGAGTGGAACACAGCTCGATACCAATGAAGCTGCACAGATTGGGTATAATGGCTTTAAGTGTTTGTTTCCGTTCTTATTGAATGTCCAAAACAATGTGAAATCACATGCCTTCACTTTCAATAGACTTGTTCAATGTGTCTCATAAAGCCCATCTCCTGGACGTCAGCCATTGTTCCTCCAGGTAGAATCTTAAGGCTCAAGGTGATTTCTTTATTTCGAGTACAAATGTTTTCTTATTTATAATAATTTCATCTCCATTATTATACTTTTTTTTTTTCAACAATCAAGAGTAATAAATCGCACATTTTGAAATCAGAAATTGGAATGGAGAAAAATCAAAAAGACAAATTATGGTCAAAAAACTATAAGTGTAACAGTGTCGACAGTTGTGGACTATAAACAGACTATCTAGCAACAGAGCAGTTCTGTCTTTTATTGCAACTGGATCCCAGCCACCGTTAGCAATTATATTTTATAATGTGAAAAACATTCGACTAAACACTACAACTTGGCATGAGACGAAGCCTGTGGGTGGGTGCAATGTTGTGTAAGCTTTGTGATGTGGGGTTCATCCTCCCACATTGTGAAAACCCCTGCTTTTAATGGCCATAGAGCTGCTGTGTAAGGTGCTCGGACTGCTCGCCCTTCATTGTGACGAACTGGGAGTTCGTTGTCAGAGGATGATTCGTCACATGGCAGGCAGCGTTGGGAACAGCGCGCGACCTGCTCTGTGATCTGAGTCACAACCTCGCCTTCATAGAAATTCTCAGGGATAGTTGTCGTCCGCCTTTGTTGCAAAGAGAATTGAAAGGTAGACTTGCATGCTTTGCCTCTCCTCTTTCTTTTTACAAGACTATTGTAAGTGAGATGAATACACATACATAACGCACAGTCCACCGGGGCTCCCAGAAAACGAAATATTTCTAACGAAGTGCAGACACCTTGTACATTTACAGACGGGCTGTGTTCCCTCTACAAGGCTGCTGAAGGCAGCCGGTGTTGGTGTGGTATTATCTCCATATGTCTGTCTATTTTGTTGTCGCACTGTGCATCTGTCTGTCCCCCCAGTATTGCTCTTGGTATTTGAAACTCCAGATGGATGGATGCAATTACGTGTAATATGCTAAAAACTAAATGTCAACACATCGGCTTCTACAGCTTTAGCTCTCATTTGTTGCTGCTATCTTGTCTGCCTGAATGGGCTCATCTCAGTCTCAACATGGACCATTGAGTTTGTCTCATTAAACAGAAAACAGCTACTGTTTCCCCCTTTTGTCTCCCTCGGCTTTAGCTACTGTGTTCGGTGTTGACATTATTTACAAAGGATTCAGACATAAAGCTCCAGCCACAGCCTTAAATGGGTGGACGATGGGTTTCTGTGTCCTTTAATAATGAGCAGCTCACATGAATTTCATTAAAATTATTCTATGGCTGCGCAGCTGATCTGTTAAGCGAAATGTGTGTGTGAAAGAAGCGTCTGTTCAGCTCCACAATCTCACTTTGTCCACTCGGCAACACAAAGAGAGCCCCTCGTCGACTTTGAAGTGTTTGATGTTTTCACTCTAACCTGGGAAATGATTGTGATTGAATGGATCTCCCAGCCGGTGAAACAAAAGACAAGGACACGGGGAGTGAGCGGAAGCGATGCGTGGACCTGTCATCTTTGGTCATCACCCATCCCCACTCTCTCACACACACACTTAAACATATCTGAGCTGCACTGTCCAGGCAGAGCAGAGCTCACAGTTGGAGGAAGTGGGCTGCAGACAATGATTTGAGAGCAGTTATTTTGTGCATGAGTTGCCAGAATGGGAGGTACCACTCACATAGAGGGTGTTAGAAAATGTGTATTTGAACACATGGCCACTCTCCAGCAGAAAATTATGGCTGTTATCTCATTGTGAATTTATGTGACACTATAAATCACACCATTGTAATTCAGCGACTCAGTAACGTTGGTGTAAATCGGTGCTACATCATGATTTCGGAGCTGTAAACTTTGTTGAACGCCCTTCATCTAATATGCCATTTAATCATGTTCGAATTGAGTCTTGCATCAGCTCTGAAGGATCAGAAATGATTGCTGCCTCGTGTTGGATGGAATAAAAATGTAAACTATGTTTCGCCCCATCTGCTGCTACAGCGCAGCTGATGGTGGCAGGACAGAAAGGTGTTTTTGCCGTTGGCAGCACGAAGTTCTTTGTGATGTGAAAATTGCTGCCTCCTGCAAGAAAGGACAAATGATTGGTTTTCACAGACATGAGTCAAAAAAAGGTGTTCTCAGCAGAGACTAACCCTCCCAAGAATGTTTATACACATTATTATTATTATTATTATTATTATTATTATTATTATTATTATTATTATAGACAGATTGAATAATGATATATCAATGTTTAACTTTCATATGATAAATATGTTGGATTTATTTTTGATTTAATGGCCAATACCATCCCTCATTTCACATAATTACTTCATATTTCAATTAGAGTTTGTTTTTGACAGTGCATGTTACAAATCGTTGGCATGCTGGTGAATCTTGAGTGTTATTGTGTCATACTGAAGAAGTCCTTGGGGACAACATTGTGAGTATATTTCTTTAGATATGATTAATGGTCTTAGGAGTTATGGTTACGAGAAGTGTTGATTCCAGTCATCACTGACAGTATAGCAATATAAGGATAACAAAAACACACCCATGAGTCATTTAATTTAGTACAGTTCAATGTGATCCAGTGCGTCAGCTCTGTCTGAAGTTCTGCTTTTACAAAGACTTGTTATTTTAAAAAAAAACCGATTCAATTCAGCGATAAGGTGAAACTGACACATGGTCATTTTCAAGGTTGTGGGAGATGGGTTGAGGCGGACAGCTTTCTATAGGAAGGAGTTCCACATTTTGCTCAGCCCCCTCCATCAGTCCATAATTATTTACATTCATCTGAAGCTGAATTGTTGCACTACGTGACATTTGTGGCTGCTTAATGTGTTTGCAGGGTAACATACAGTATAACCAAAATAGTGCTCAGAATAACAGCATATCTCTGAGTGGTATCTCAGCTGCAGACATTTCCTGCTGCTGAGATACACTTCACTTACTATGTCCTTTTGAGAAATTCATTTTTGGTCTTGTGTGTCTATTAGCATGTACATGTGTTGCATCAACCACACAAGAACATCAGGAATTATGTTCCTCAACTAATGTGCTTATTTTCTGTGCTGTTATCTCTTGTGTTGGTTTTGACCGTCTCCTGTGAAAAGTTTGTGGCTCATAAGCTGCCCAAGGCTCCGAAACCAGCCGGTCCCAAACTTTGTCTATTTGTCTAATGGTACCTGGCTGACTGTGTCTGGGGTTTTCAGATATCTTTTCATTGAAAACAGCTGGTGGTATAGAGGATGGATTGAATAAAAACAGCTGCTGCCTGATGAGAGTGTAACCAGAAATGTGGCAGGGCTAAAATCCAAACACTGGGTTGGAAATGTAACATCACTCTTTAAAGTTGTAGGTTTGAAGGATTATTTTGTTGCAGTTACACAACTGCATGCAACTGCTTTCACATGTCTCACAGAATCAGTCAGCCCATACTGGTAGATCATCTTTCATATAGCTAAGTTATGGTGAAAGTGATTTCAATTTTCAATAACAGGCAGGTCTTTTCCATATATTTGTTGGTACTACTATGTGTTTGTGACACATTAAATTCTGTCATATTACGGAAGTCCTGGGGAAACCCCAATGACTTGTGTATGCTGTATGCATGAAACTATATTTCTCTGATTTCTACAAATCATAAACATCCAATTAAAAGTCTACCTGCTAAATTAGAGGCGACTGGATTGAAATGTAATTAAAATCCGTTCAAGTATTAATTGACACTATGAAAAAGAGAGGTTAAATGTGGATTAAACCGGACTGTAAGAAAGAGAAACATTTGTGAATATGGATGAAATAATAACACAGCTAAAAGAACAATACCATAAAGGATAAATGTATAATGGTGAATCAATCTATTAAGCCCTCTTTAATTAAAGGCCAGGCTGAAGCATGTTTAAGGCTTTTGTAGCATAAAAACAAAGTGACGTCTCAGCTAAGGCTTCCATCCTGCATTACAGAATTCTGAATAAAGTCATGCGATGGACCTCACATGCTGTGATCATGTGAGTCATACAGAAGATGCTTGTGCAAGACACTCACGAGTTAACAATGCACAGACTTCATATAAGAGGGCTGGAACTCACTTGAACTATTGCAATATTTCTTATCTACATAAAACTTTAAAATGATCTGCATTTTTTGCCACAAAATAATATCTTTTTTTTTTTCTTTTTGTTTCCTTTAGGCAAGTATGTCTACCAGCCCATGACCAATGTGTGCCTGCTGCCCAGCACAATGGTGCCCCCTGTGAGTACGGAGTGCAGTAACACCATCGACCTGTCCGTCTCTCTGGCCGAGCGCTTCCTGAAACTCGCCCCCTGCTTCCAGTCCCCGCCTCACTTGGAGTCGCCCAAGTACTGCGTCATCGCGGACCTGTTTGTGGACGACTACATCGTCAAACGCATCAACGGGAAGATGTGCTATGTGCAGCGTCCACCGCCTCCCTTACCTGAGCCGCCTCGTCCTCCCACCCCTCCCCCGCCCGCCACACCTCAGATCCTCCAGAATCCTTGTCAGCCTCGGCCACTGGTCAAGCCGGCACCGGCACCGCCACCCCAGCAGACCCCTGCGCCGGCACAGCCAGCCCAGCAGGTGTACAGTGAACACAAACACCTCTCTCCTGTGGATAAAATAAAAGGCCCGAAAATGGACCACTGCTCTTCCCCGTCCAGCTCCGAGGACTCCGGCATCAACGCACTGGGTCTGCACTACCTGGAGTCCTGTGAGGAGGAGAGCGAAGAAGAGGAAGACGATGAGTTAAGCACTGATGGGAACTCCAGCCCCGGCAGCCTCTGGGATCAGGATGACTGCTCTCTGCTCTCTCCCTCCAAGTCCATGATAGAGATCATTGAAAAGATTGAAACAACTGTTTAACAAACCGGGCCTCAGCGTGGCCACCTATGGTATGATCTATGGAGCAGAATAGCATTCCTGAGAACAGCGGCGGAGGATTTGTTTCACATCGACCAATATATAAAACAACGTCCCTTTGGATGCAGCAGCAGGGCTTTGTCGGCTTGCTTTGAGTTGTTTTTCCTACAGGTGGCCGAGGGACGTGCACCCACAGTCTCTTACAGCCTCTCTTCTGTCCACTTCCCCTGCATGGAGTCCACCTCTAGAACTTATTACAATAAACGACGAAGCACAAGAACATCAAGTACATGCACAGCGGGACCAAAAATACCTTCTCTACATGGTTATGCAGTGAAGTGTGGGGAGAAACCCAAGGCTTTTTTGTGGCACTTGCCTTTAGACGTACATTACAGGAGCTAAATTATATATGGAGGAAGGAGTTTTCAGTATGTTTCATGATGATAATGAGCAGTTAGGCAATTCTTAGCGTCAACCCGTTACTCTGTAGGCGAATTCAGATTTGAAGTGGCATCAGAGCATGCCATTCCTTCTTCTCTGGTATTTTTTGACACTTCATGATAATAACTACAAGGCCAGCTACCTCTCCGGGGCCTAAAGCACATCAGCCTTCTAACCTGTTAATTACTCAGCTCTGAGCTGCTGGGACACGCCTGCTTTTATCACATTTACAAAAAAAAAAAAAAAAAAAGATTACTGGCCCACAGTTTGTCTGCACTTTACTCACACCATCACAGGCAGTTGGCAGGCAGATCAGTGTTTGACAATCAAGGATTACACAGAAGCACATTTCTATACCGTACCTGCCAGTGAGGACCGAGGTTCCTCTGATACCTTCTGAAACCACTTATCAGACATTAACATGTTATCCTGACCACCGTTTCTGGTCAAGCTGTACTGAACTGCCGAGCTCTTTGAGGTTAAACGGGGAATTAAATAAAACAGGACTTGGAGTGACCTCTATTAGCAGCCAACAAATTAAAGAGGACGGACAAGTCTCTGGCTTACAGTAGACGGTGACGAATTGTGGAGTAATGTAGTCACACTAGAAATCAGTATGGCATATAACACAGTGGGAATATATCTAATGTATACATATAAGCTTATATAATAATAAAACTGCATTATCTACTTTTGGGGCTGTCAAGAGTGAATTATCTATTCATGAAAGGGGAGTTTGGGAAAAATGTTCAGGTTAGGCTAGACTAGAAAGTCACTGTTATTTTGTTTGTGCTGTGGGGCAGAACTTGTCACTTAATGCACCTTTAAAAAAGAGGATTAGAGTACAAGATAGGATGCTGAATACATGTTGTGATGTGATTGACATGATTTAATAAGAAACAAGGGACAGTCCTTTATTAGTCAGTTAGAAAAGTAAGCTGGGCTGGGTCTTTTTTTTTTTATGTCTAAAAAGTTATTTTTAATGAGTTATATGCAAAGTCACTGACGTTTTCACAAATATGTATTACTGCAATGCTACAAGCACTAGATGTTTTTTAAACAAGTCATTATGCATGACTGCATTAATTTGCCAATGTCCCTCATGTCAAAATAAAACACGTGAATCAGATTATTAAAAAAAAAAGAAAAGAAGAAGAAGAAGAGCAAAGCCTGTATTGGTAGATACAATTTGAGGCATTTTTAAATTCAGGGACACTCTTAACATTACACCGAACACAGTCCGTCTTAACACGGTTTGAAACATGACTTATGTTCTTATTACTGTTATATTATTTTCATATGAATAAATCCTAATGAAATAAAAATTTTTCTGTCTTGGTTTATCTACTGTGGACATATTCTGTTACAAAAAGAAATTAAATCTCCTTTGAAAGGCTTTCCAAGCGTCCTCCACATGACACTCAGATGAGTAATGCTCTCTAGAGACGAGGTGGATTCAGAACACCACTTTAGCTATGGTTGTCTCCTAAATGTCGGGAGGAATGTTTCTCCTCTTTCTGTCTTTGACACCTCGCTTCACTCGGTGTTGAACAAATAAAGAAGACATGTTTTAAGGGCAGACAGAGGAAAACACTAAAGCCAGAGTGAACAGGTTGCGGCGTGAGAAGTGAGAATGAACACAATTAAGGTTTGACCCGTGGCTGAGTTTTGTAAGAAGCATTGGTTTGATTCAAGTTTTTTTTTTTATTTCACCTTTAACATTCAAGCTTTGCGTCAATGATCAGCAACAATAAGTCGGATCTAAAATCTGTCGGGTTTTTTTACACAAAAAGTTTTCTTTGAAATTTGTCGAGCTGTTGGTTTTATGAGCGGCTTTGCCATCGCCTGTCTCACCTTGACTGCAAGCCAAGATTGATTTCTCCATGCTTCTCTTTCCCCCTGCATTGTCTATTGATTCTTTGTACTCTGCCACTGCAGAGAGAAACCCAAGGCTGGGTTGAAATGCTAATTCAGTTCATATAGATGTACATTCACCATGCTGCTCGGTGATGAAGAGGAGTAACGTGCGATTGAATGCTTGAGAGCCGACAACACAGAGTGGGAGCCGAGGAGAGTGGAGAGAAGCAAAAATCTCAAGATTATGCATGGAGGGAGTGCAGCGACAGGGAAGAGCAGAAGAAGCTCAATTAAAGCATGATGATGCAAGCGCGTGCAAAGTCTTAGGAGGGACTCCGTATGTGCGTTCCTTTCTGCGCAGACACACAGGAGTGTGTGGAGTTCAACATTTCCAAATAATTTCCTTTTATTTATTTATTTTTTTTTCCAGACAGATTTCATGAGGAGATCACTGCGACTGTTAATACCCCCACAGCAAAGTCATTCAAATGGCAGGCACCTTGAGCAGTGCCAGCACATAGACACACACGAGAAGTTACACACCAAATCAAGAAATGCCCTTGCTCAAGGACTGCTTCACACGTAGGGCTGCAACAGCCCGAGTCACACAAGCTGCTGAGAGACGCCGTTCCATTTTTTCCTCCTGTTCATTTATGTACCAACATGTTAACTCTCGAAGGAGGTTTGCTTTTATTGTCACACAATTACCTTTTTCCTCTCAAGGGTGACAAGAGAAGACAAGCAGAACGTTATTTGTATAGCACGTTTCGAGATACTCAAAGACACTTTACATTATCATGTTCTAAAATCAGCCACCATTAAACTAGAGGAACATCAGAAAAATAGCAGTTCTGAACAAATAAAGTGCGTGTGGTTGTCTACCTCTGTGTTTGCCCTCACCCATAGTAAGCTGGGATCGGCTTCAGCGCCTTGCAACCCTGAACAGGATAAGTGGTATAGAAGAATGATGGGTGGATGGATAATATAGTTTGCTTATTACCTTCACCTTTTATATGTGTCTGACAGCATGTTTACATGACTGGGATTTACTGCAAAATCTAAAAATAATCTCACTTTTTGTTTTTTGTTTTTAGTTTTTTGAACCCAAACAACCCCTCAGTCTTTACTACTTCATGCTGGGATTCGTCAGTGACTGGAAAGTGGGAAAAATACATGTAAACACGCTCTTACTGGGAAGTTCCCACTTGGTTTCTTAGATCCCACAGAAGATAAAATGACTTCAACATTTTTGCATCTCGATGAGAAGTAGCATTTCTTAATTAATCATCCATTCATCTTTATGTATACTGCTTTATTATAGGGTCACGGATACTGACAGCGGACAAGCAGAATCACGATACTGGTGATGACACCTTATTTGTTTTTTATTCCCATGTGTCAAACTCACTGACCTTTTCTGGTTGTCATGTAAACTCTCCCAACCAGGAAATGGTGATTTTTGTCATTACAACTTTCCAAGCTGCAGAGAATATTAAATGATAAGAAACACTAATCAATCAACCAGCATTTAGTTCATTTGAAATTCTGGGATGATCCGGCACAGTCGTGGACATTTTCACTTTCGGAATGAATTCATAGCAGAGTAGTTCTACTGACACACATTATTTTGAACACGTGGACTGAACAAAGTGACTGGTGAGTGTTTACTTTACTTTAAATCTTTAGACAACACTGTCATTTCTTTTAGGAACAACACACAGGGATTACATTGATGCCTCCACAAATAACATTTCTATTTCTGCAGCAGAGTGACTTGCAGCGCGTGCGTGCACGCGCGCATGTGTTGTTATTATGATTTGTATGTGTACTGTAATTTGTGCATCCACAAACAGAACTGTAAATGGCTGTCATGCACCTCATCTCCACCTCAGGCAGGCCTCTCAGTTGACTGCCTTTCATAAGTGGATTTCACTCCTGCCAACAGAGAATTGTGCATTACTACTGGTTTTGTATGCCCTCAATTAGACTGGCAGGCTTTTCTTTGTCTTGCATTTTTGTACGCACTGTATGACCTTATTGAAACAGCTTTCATATCACTACAGAGCAGTTGTGCTCAGTGATTTGAAGCACGCCACTACGGGATGTTGATAGGACCTACAACTACATAAGTCAACCTGCAAGTCTAGACTAAGAGCAAAAAATAAATAAAAAATCCTAGGTACACTCAAATCTCTGTCACATAAGGAAAGCAAAAATCCACTTAAGAACAAAGTGGGAAAGAGGTTCGCCTGAGATGGAGGTGAGGACAGATACTCTTGCAGATCCTTCCAGGCTTGCAGAAATCTAGGTATGCCCCCACAAATCCTGCTCTGCACATACAAGCATGCACTGTGCACCCCGTGCATGCAAATCTAAGTATGTATTTTACAAATCGAATTACAGGTGCACATACACAAATCTAGATATACACAAACTCTCTTCAAAGCTATTGTACAGTATATCTGGTACATTAAAAACATACAAAGTTACCCCCCCCCCCAAAAAAAAAAAATGGGTGAAATTCTGAAAGTAAGGCTAAAATCTAACGAGAAAGAGTTCACTGGTATGTCATATATCATGCTGTGCAACTGCACTTTGCTTAAGGCTGCACAGCCTAATTATAATCCAAAAGAGACCCAGAGCCTCAAACTTGGAAATAAAAGTGGAAGGTATGTAATTATAGATGTATATAAATGCTATCGGACAGAGTGTAGCAATGCGCTTTCAAAAATAGGATTTGAAAGATTATGGGAATAACTTGGAAGTAAAAGGGTTAATCTCATTTATTATTTGACAGTTCACATGGAAAGGCATATCAGCTTTCTGCAGGGAGTCAGCACCACTGCTGGCATACAGTTTCCTCCTATGGTAAAAGATTCAAAGGTAAATCTCAGCAGCAGCTACTCATTTCCTTTCCAAAAGGTCATACATATTGAATTTACAGCACAGTGTCCCTTGATTGGCCCACTGCAAACAGGTAACAGGGGAGCCCACCGGCAGACTGATGATAAACAATCAGACACATGGCTTCGCCTTGGCTGTGCTCTGTGGGTGATGGGTTTCTGATAAGGTCTATAAACACGAGTGTCACCTGGA
This sequence comes from Blennius ocellaris, assembly GCF_963422515.1. Classification (NCBI taxonomy): domain Eukaryota; kingdom Metazoa; phylum Chordata; class Actinopteri; order Blenniiformes; family Blenniidae; genus Blennius; species Blennius ocellaris. The sequence goes on along the minus strand of NC_137655.1, from coordinate 14,437,582 downwards.
GAGCAGCTCTGCTCTTCCTGCCTGTAAAATATTCATTACTTTTTTCGTCAGTGTCTGCCCTCGTCTTTGAAATAGATTTCAAGCACTTTTGCCTCTTAGAAACAGAGCATAGATTTTTCAGCTTTAAGCTCCAGCGTTGATGGACTGGCCTGTATTTGAAAGTGTTCACTTTTCATTGCTTAAAGCTACGAGGTGATTCATGCCTTCACTACTCCTCGTGAAACACTGGTGAGTGGGCTCCTTTATGTGGTGGCAGAATGACTCACCGGTATATATTAATGTAATTAGTAGTCTTTGTTCCACGAAACTTGTCTTTATGATTTTGTGAGTGGACGAAAGATAAATTATCATTTTGCTCATGGAATTGGCGATAAACTCTTTATATTTAATATAAGACTCCCTTCACCAGATAAATGAATCTGCATCAATAAAGAATCAACGGAATTAGTTAACATCTAGGCCAATCATTCGCAGATTGAAAGAACTCTATTGTCTGCATAGTTTTCTGCTGTTTCAAGGTCAGGACAATTTCCTTTCATTCAAGCCAATTGTGTGTTTTTGAGTGCTGAGTGAGAGTCTGAATCCATCTTAATCACATCAAAGAGCCAGAGGATGATGGGAAGGCCTACACAAGCTTTCACACTTGAAAGTCAGTGAAGTTAATTTGAACACATTAACCGTTTTCTCCCATGAATTTTATTCTATTCTAAAAACAAGACAAACTTTGCAGGTATCTGAAGGAGGCAGATGTGTTTTCTTTTAAAATTCTGTATACAAACAAGCATGTTGTTCTCTCTTGTGGGAAGCTTTGTTAGGCCAAAGAGTAAAAGTATTGTTGACAGTTGACAGTGGACTTGATTTATTTTGACAGAAGAGACTTATAGAAAATGACTTTGACGTCAAAGAGACTTGTTTTTTCTTTTTTTTGTTACCACTTCAGATCCTGAATAATTTATGAGACTATTGACCATAAAAGGGGGGATTTGGGTTTTCACTCATTTGTCTTGTTTCTCCAGCCAATACATTTTTTTAATTAATCCTCTGGAAAGTATTAACACTGTGTGCATCAGACATTTGAAAATTCACGTCAAATCAATTTTATGTTCATGCTTCCTCAAAGATTTGAATTCATTTGAATAAAGAGAGATCAATTGGGAAAACAGCATAGCAATTTGTTTTCAGAACGATGCAAAGGGAAATTTATGGCCCTTTAAATGAGAGGCAACATCTCAGCGCAATGACCCAGATAGAGGAGGAGAAGATGGACGGACCAGAGGCTAAACTGTTGGTGAGATGAGTGGCGCATGAGAGGGAGCCTGACATGCTGAAGGTTAATAGGGTGAGGAGGAGGAGGACCGCCATCGTCAGCCAGCGACACGTCCTCAAAACTAGACTGGGTGAAACACCACATTTGTTTGTGGAACTGAGTTAAAGCATTGCTGGCATGATAGCTGCTGGCTCATGTGGGTGCTAACTAGCTATCAGGGAGCAACATCACTCTGTGAAACACTGAGCAGGGAGCGTCTCCATGGCAACAGATGCTGATCTCCTTTGAGCTTCTTCATCAGGGGCCTCTCCCCATCTGCTTTGTATGGAACATAGTGACTTGGAAATGAATGGAACAATTGTATTTATTTCAAATACTAATGTACATTAAATGTAATTGTCTCCCTCAATTACGTTATAATATATAAATATAAAGGACAAAGATCATGTCTTAATAATGATCAGGACGCAATGATCTCCCTCAATAAGTCAACTGATAAGCACTTGGTGAAATGTTTTCTTTTCTGGATTGCCATACCTGAAGGTAGGGAACTGCTTTTTCTTAGTAGACAAGCCTGTAACTGTAAATTTTGCAAAGTTTCATACACAGTCCTGCCATAACCCTGCCGCTTGTGGCCCAGTATGGACACAAACAAACTACCACTGGAGAAAACATATCCTGTTTTGAGAGGCGAGTGCAACGACATCCACCTGATGCATAAATAAAAGCAGGTGGCCAGAGTTGTTTGTTTTGTTTTTTGTTTTACAACTATTTAAACTCTGAAACCAAACATAATGTGGTATTTTAAATTGCATCAATGATGAAATTACAGAGACTTTGCAGATTTGACATTAAGGGGCTTCAACATCATAAAAGTCTATTTCCTCTCTCTCTGAACCAGCGGAGGGCTGATTAGTATCAGAGTCTACATTCACATGATTGATGGTCCTCTCCCGCAGCACTTTGCACAGATGTGTCTCTCATCTCTGAGAGTATTTTATAAAGCTGCCACTCAAAAATGGCATTGTTCTCTGTTTAATACTTTCTAAAGGGTTGCCCAAAATAGTGGGCTAGAACTAGGCCAGCGCCGGACCCAGATTGCCTCGAGCAGATAGGGCTGAAAGAAAATATGGGACATAAGCTTTCTAAATCTATGTGCTCCCTGCCTGTCAACCATTAAAAAAAAACATTGGTTTCAGGGGAATTATTGCATTAAGAGATTTTGGACCATTATGACACCCGAGGACAGGCTTTGTGGATGCATTACTGTGTGCAGAGATCTTGAAAGAAAATACGGGCCACAAAAATGCCTCATCCTTGAAGTGAAGTACAAAAAGGAAAGAAAAAACTGGTACATTTACAAAGACTCATTTTTGTACTTTCTGCAGTTTGCTAAATGCCACTTAGTTTTGTTTGCCGCCCAACCACACAGTGATTGTTTGTTTCACAGGTGGTTGGTGCTGCTACCAGTGTACTTCAGTCATGGTTGTTTGGCTATTATTAGGGCTTTTTCTTATTTTTCTCTGGGTAGCTAAGTTACAGCACACCCACACCGACCTTTGAATTGCATCTAAATAGAGGACATTACACCTACACAACATTCTGTGTGAGTCTGAGCGGAGCACAAAAGATCCTCGTTATATTCTAGCTTTGAATCCTGCTATCAGGAACACGTTAATAAAACCAACGAAGTTCGTCGAAAACATCTATCCAAGCAAAAAGCACATATGGATTTCTACAGACCATAGCTGCAGCACTAATAATGCTGACAGCGGACAAGCAGAATCTCCAAACGACATGATATTTGATGTGGACCCAGACCAGGTGCATGAAACCAGCAGCTCAGCAGCAGGAAATGAGACAGCCTAATTTGTGTTTGAAAAGAGGCCTGGCGGTGCGTGTGTGTGAGCGCCAGAGGAGAGGAGGTGGAGGAGGAGCGTCCAACAGACACGTCTGATTAAGCAGTGTGTAAATGGCCTTGCTGGCTGGACCACATGAGGACCAGCAGATGGTTTTTCTACTCTGCAGCGCTGTAGGCACTGCAATGTGCTGCATGGCACAAAAAAAACCAAAAAAACAACCCAAAACTCCTCAACCAGCAGCTCAGCGCAGCCCCCTTCACCGGCCCCATTCTCATCGTGTCCAACACCATTAGCATGCAAATGATAGCCATCCCTCCGCCTCGGCTTTCATATGGCAAGAGCAGGCCTCCAGCTTCTCGGTGCATTAACATGATTTTCTTCATTGTTGTGGGATTACGGGTAGGAGGCCGGGTGCGGGTTGCAAAGAGGTGAGGCCATTTCAATATCAGAATTAATGTCAAAGGTTGCACACTGACGAGATTGACACTGCGTTTAATGAATAAAGAGACAGCCATGAAAGATCGACTGTTCCCTTAAAGGACCTATCCAGGATTAGGGAGGTGATCAGTTAGCAGAGAGACGTACAGGCTATGAATGTATGCCGCTTTTTATATTTCTACAAGGCCAGAGACATAAAGCGGCTCATGCTTCATGACGCCGTCAGTTAACCTGCACCGAAATGATCCACAAAGACAACAGTGTCCTCAAATGTAATGCTTGCCGCTTTTTGTGACTCTAGCCCTAATCTCAGTCCCCATTATTTTTGTTTTTATATCATTTTGATCCTTTGATACACCCGCTGACATGCAATCAGAGGAGCAGAATGTAAATCTCTAGACAGGCACAAATCAGACACTGCAGGGATCTGTAACAAGTACGTGTCTACATATTTATACCTTCTCTCTCTTTTTGAAAAAAATCCATTTTCATTGTACTGATAAAATGCTATTGCAATCAAAATATCTTTTATTATGGAGATCAACCTGAGGTAACAAGATGGAATAAAGCAACATCCCGACTTGTGCGGTAACGAGCAGTGCCAAGAGATTGGAAATTATGTAAGATTTCTACAACTTGGAATTTCCATTTATAGAACATAGTCCATCCATCCATCCATCCATCTACCCACTGTTCTGTCTGTCGCTTCATTGTTTGGTTTCTAACATTGTAACTGATATCGAAATATTCATGTAAAAAACAAACGAGAACATTCATAACAGTGTAGCTGGAGCTGTCCTACCTTGTCATGATAACAGACAAGACCTCGTTCTATGTGAAGGTAAGAAATCTACTTCAGCACTGCAAATGTCTTGAATTAGCAAGTAACACCTTTAAAAATGAGGAACTATCTATAGGATAAAGGACATTTATAAAATGTTTTAATGTATTGCTTGGCAATTTTTTTTGTTGCCTGGCAACTGGTCACAGTTCTGTTTCCAGTCAACATGCTAAGCTAACCTGCTACTGGCTGCATCCTCACGTTCATCAGCAAGGAAATTATATCAGTTCTCTCATTTCGAAAGTCCTTCCAACAAAGCAACGAAGGACATTCTCCAAAATGTCAGAGTACATCTGTAAGTATTAAAAATGAGCTCGGCCCCAGGAGCACATACAGTAAATCAAATTGCAGCTCCCAATGTGATCAATACCGGAACCCCACGTTGACACAAGTGGAAACAACAACGCACCCACTTCCTTTGATACTGTACACATGGCAGAAAGGCTAATGAGTATGTTTATGCTGTGCGCAAACATATTTGTCACCAGATGTACATCATCACCTGCTAAACTGCTTTAAGCATTTGTTAATTTCTTCACTTTGATGACAGTAGTTTGTCTATATTACATGCTCCATTTCCTGCATCTGTTAATTGATTTACCTCATTTTTTCCCCCCACTGAGCCTTTGAGCAAAATGAGAATGAATCAGATTATTTATAAAGTATGATACTGGGCATTTTCAACCTAAGGCTGTAATGCTCTCTTGATCTATATAAAAGGTGTGGGGCCTCATTGACCCGCTTCTTAACTGACACTCTAACACATAGTATTCAGAATTTAGAATAACAGCTTCAAAATCTAGACTTCCAGCATCTTGATTAACTTTGCTTAGCTTATTCTGATCATCTGTGTCTTTGTACATTCTCATACTGAAGAATGTAGGCGTAAATGCATCATATCTATATCCACACTGCGGCCCTTTACATTTTCTACATGCTTAACACGTGCCCTGCCTAATCCTCTGGTTGCACAAGTCAAATGGTAAACAAACTTTTTGGGGGACAAAAGGGCTTTCATTGGCTTTCATTTTACAGTGTTTCAAAGTTTTTAACTGATTGTATTTGAAACTTACATTAAGTTATTTGTGTGAAACAAACCAGCTTATTCAGTGTGGCGAATGCACGCACGCACACACTCACACACTCACACACACACAGCTGTGTAAAACACCTTTTTCTTCCTATAACAACAACTCCAATGAGGGAACAGAAGGTCAGTGGGTTTATCAAGCTGGCAGATACAGTACCATAAGTTTTGCTCGGCAAGTGCCTCTGTCCTTCACCACTCTGAGCTTTCTGTGGCTGCACTAAATTATTTAGGAGACAGCAGTCATCTCTGAGGGAACCCGGCAGACTATGTTCTGCTTCTCCCTGAGAGGAGGCAGACGGATAGCTGGGACACCGCTGCCACAAATAACATGCCTTTGGTGGCTTTAGTCCACAACTGGTATCTGGTTCAGAGACCGCTGCAAAACAGGCCTATGACAGTGGCTGAGCAGAGTCGAGGTTTTTGAGCACAAGTGCCCCATGCCAAGCAGGAATATAGGCTTCCACTCTTGTATAAAGAGCATTACAGTGACAGATGCAGCCAGCTCCAAACAAAAGAGACTCAGTCCCTTTTTTAACCTCTCTTGGCTTTCGGCTCCCTGCTCCAGCACCCCCCCTTCACCACACAGAAGCATCTCCTCTGTGCAAAGGGACAGTCCATCTTCCCACCTCCACAGATGTGACCAATCAACCCTGAGAGTGAGTGATGGATGATCACTGGTTCCTCTCACTCCCATTGCCGGCATAGGTTCATCTGAAATTGGCAATGTGGAGAACCAGTCTGTTTTATTTTTTTTTAAACTGCTTCGTTTCCCAAAGGAAATAATGCATGAACGTGTTGAATGTTGACAGTCACCCACATACAAGCAGGCTCATCATGAAGCTACACTCCACCTGGTTCTATTTGGAGTCCAGTGTTTGTTGAGGCAATGCTTTTCAGTCTATGGTTCTTTAGACCCAAGTCAAAAACCTCTGACATGCGTAGTATTTATTAGCATGCCTGACACCGTTTTACAGTTTGTCAGAGTTGAGAATCCACAACCTTCAAAGGTGTCCAGGGTTTGCACACGAGGGCAGACATGCACACAAATTACTTGAATTAATTTGCTGTAATTAGATCTAAATGCAAAACGACAGGACACAAAGTTCTACAAACCATTACATGTCCACTTGCATCCACACAGAGACATACAAAGTGACGACAGTGCGTTCTTTTCAAACTGACAAAATGCCAAGTCAGGAGATGTCTAGTGACCGTCTGGGGCCTGCTGTCATCCTTCCCACTCCACAAAATCATCACCCGTCATCTTCTGCTCAATTTGGATTCACCCTGTCAAGCCATCCATCTGTATTTCGAGCTCACATCATCTTGAGCTGCACACATGTTGCAACGGCTGGGAATATTAAGCGGCAGATATTGACTCAGAATTGCCTCTGGCTGAAAACAGACTTAACTTAGACTAAACTGTTACTGTGTGTCACTTGGGTGTCTCCAGAAAGCAAAGAGTATTTTTTTTTCATGCCTTCCTGCTTCCTCAATGCCCCATGACACAGTTGCACTGGAAAGGAAACCTGTCAGACAAAGAAAAAGGAGACCGTCCTCGTGTTTCTCTGGGTATTAATTAGTCTCCTTTAAGTCTGAAAATGCCTGTGTATTATGTAACTTCTTGATAAGAGCCTGAAGATTTTCTACAAGTGAGCTCCCCTCGCATATCTTCTAAGGACAGCAGTGGGACTATTTTTTTTTTTTTCCCCATCCAAATGTCAGGCTCATTTTGTTTGCTGGATGACATCATGCATCGCCTCCGCTCATTGTGTAGAACAGGACCATTGTTAGAGGCGGTCTCATTTTGTTTCTGAAATCATTAAAATCAGACCCGAGCACCTCGTAGTGCGAGGTCTGGAGTTTCCGACATCCACAAGAAACACAGACTGCACCTTCTGTCTCACGGAGACATCAACTCAGGGCTCATATAGGGAAACAATGAGTCCAAAATGCCTTGTGTGAGCAAATTGAATTCTGATTAAAAACCTAACTTTGAAAACCCTGATGCTGTTCATGTTTAATCCACAGACAAGGCAGGAAACATTCCAGCCTCACAGCAGGACCTCTGACGTTATTGTCTGTAGTTCTGCATGATGAATTTTCTCCTTCATTTATTCCCACCTACCATTACCCAGTTTAATTTTAGATTGTGCTTTGTTGGATGAGTCTTTTGATTTATTCTCGATTCTGCGCCATCATGGATCATTACAGGTGTTGTAATAAGCCTCTCAGCATCCCACTGGCCTTCATTTGCTCTCTCACTTGTAATAATACTCAGATTTTTTATTTTGCACTGGCATTTTGGGAAACAACAGGGGCATTACTTTGAAAAAAAAAAAAAATTAGACTCCGACTGTTTTATATTTTCTTTTTCCTTACCACCAACAACTGTTTCTAATCCACACTTCAGAAAGGGAAACAATAGAAGTTCTCCAACAAATTAACATTTGGTTCATGCTGTTTGTGGCTGGTGTCTTCACATACTGCATATGTCAGGGTTTTTTCTTTGCTCTCACTTGCACTGCGCATGACTTTTCTGACTTAAAAAAACAAAACATTCTCCAATATTAAATCATAAACACAGTATTGTGTAATAATATAACGCACACGTGAAGTGCAGAGGTCATGGGTGGCTAAAGCTGACCAATGCATGTTGGTCCTATGGAGACCCCAACTCACAACTTACACAAGATAAAGGACTTTTCAGAGGTCGAGTGGAAAACATACCTTTGAGAGGTTCGTATAATGGCATGGCAGACTGGTGTGTATTATTTCATCTGGTGATCAAATTATCTTGGTGAATTATATCAGAACCCTTTTCTTATGTCAAATACAGAAGCTCATCATAGGCAGCGATGTTCATTTGACATTTCGACTCTGTCTCCAATTGTTGTCACGTATAACAAATTCATGAGAGCAAGGGCACAAATTTGCTTTCAATGAAAATGTCACATTTGTTTGGTTAAACATCATGGTTAAAACATAATGAATCCCCCAAATTGGATTATTGTATTTAACAAGCCAATATCTGATTATGGCAGCAAATGATATTTGGTGCACTTACCATATTTGAGCTTTAATGTTGGTTAAAGGTAGGAAAAACATACTCCATATACCTCAACTAGTATCACAACGTCTCTGTTTAATATCAGCTTGAATCTTAAATAGTGTACACCAGAAAAACTGAAAAACACTCAATGTCACTACTAAAATGCAGTTCCAAAGGAACTTACTGTACATTTAGCCAGATGGGGAAAGATAAGCATTAAGTTTCTTTAGCTTCAAGGTTTGTTGTATGATCACATCACAAGTCGTGTTACTTTAACAAGATTAAAAACTGATCAATACCTTTGCAATGTCAAACCGAATCTACCTTATAATAATTAGTTATCTGGGTTGCATTGGCGCATATAGTGAGAACATGTATTTGACAACTTTATGACACACATGGCCTTCAAACATGCGCCACGTTTACCAACAATATGTCCTGTCATTAGTCATTGGTGTTGGTGGTCAATAAATGTGACAGAAAACAATATTTCTCAGAGCACTTGTGCAGAAACAACCTCAGCACAAATCATCAGGAACTAACAGCTGATCCTATACGTTAACTGTAGAGGTTTCTGCTATTGTAAACAGTTTTTAACATTTGAGTACAGGTTGTGAACCGGTACCTTTTTAAATCATCTCTTTGGGAGTTTTAAATTGGCATGTCATCATGGCTGAGGTGTCAGGAAGAAGCTCCTCTCTCTTGCTGTGAGGCATTCAAGCGTAAAAGGCTACATACAAAGGCGAACCGAGCTTTCCTTGGGCAGAGATATGACACAGTTACTGCTGAAACTCTGCACCCTGACTCTTTTAAAGTTGCAGGTGACTAATCTTCACTCATCAAACAGACAGGTTGTCTTCTTTTCTTCTTCTTTTTTAGTGACACTTTGAAAGTCTCAGCTTATTCCCCCGACTTTTTCCTGCAGAGTTCAGATGTTGCTGATTCATCCTGTCCCCTGAAGAGAAAATAACTTAAGTATGATGCTTGTACTTGCAAAGCAGGGCCCTGCCGCAAGGAATAGACACTCTGAGTTATGGCTTAGTACAAGCCTTTGAAGGATATCATTAGCTGCTGCAGTGACTACCATGCAAATAAACAGAAATTGACGTTATAAGAAAAAAAAAGGGGTTGTTGTTGCACCAATACTGTTATGACGCAGTGAAGATGCTAATTAGTGTATTCAAGATTGCACCTTGTAGCAAATTAATTCAAGTTTTATAAGTGAGTCATGCACTTTTAGCAGTTCACATCTGAAATTTGCCCTACTAACCTCCTCACCTTCACACCTTGCCTTCATTAAATCACCAGATAGTACAAACATGGGCTAACACTTTGGGGTGAAAGAGGAAGGAGAGCGCACGAGAACAGAGGGACTGGCAACACGACTAATGGCACAGAGGAACAGCAGGTCCCACCCGCCCCGCCCCCTCAGCTGGCTTTGTTCCCGCATCTTTTTTTTTTTTTTGCAACAATTCAAAAGCAGCTTGCACAAATTAGACCCATGGGGAGATAGAACAGACCAACGTGCATCAAACTACTGCCACTCTGAACGGTTTCTGCTGAGGAGAGAGGGGACAGGGGAGAAGCAAGGTGCTCAAGCATATGAATTGGCCACAAGGGACCAGATGTTCCTCTATGGTGGCGCTTCTTCTTACTGATAAATGCTCTGCAGAATAGCACCGGCATCCTCTTGTCTTTTGCTTTAGTCTTTATTAATCTTAAGGTTGGCTCTTTCATTTAATCTGGAGTAAAACCTTTGCAAATAGAGGCACAGTTTAGTGGCTTCGTGAAGCCCCACCGAAGGCAAAAGTCACAGTCGCTCTCGAGTCACACTTTGCACACATGGTGACAAGAGGCGGGAAAATAAAGGAAGGGAAACACAGACACGGAGCGAGAAGTCTGTTTTGCCATGGGAGGAACTTGGCAGCTTCCTCCACTTTGTAGATTGCAGGTGTTGCGCTCACGATCGTGATCGAGCGAGGAATGCCACACATCAGTGCGAGCTGGCAGGATGAGCTGGCAGGTGTTGTCTATGGAGAGACAAAGCGTCACAAGTGGAGGGGAGTCGAAGAAACTGAACAAGCCCCTTTTTTCTGTGTGATCACCATGCTTTCATCATGGTTAAGTCTCTCCTAAATTCTACACAAAACACAGCGCCATACACCAGACGACTGTGTGTGTGTGTGTGTGTGAGTTTATGTGTACTTTAGTATTTGGCTGTGGATTTTAGAGATTTAGCATGTCACTGCTTAAACGGGATTCTCCACACTTATTAGTTACGCATTGTATTATATCCAATGAACCAGAAATAAACTAATTTAATTCTCGGGCAGCAAAGCCAACAATATATGAGAGTTTGAAAGTACATAAATCATCCTTATTGAAAAAGAAAATATGGCTTCAAGAGAAAAGGAAAGGTTTTGAACAATTTAAAAGTTAGGAAATGAAGTACAAATTAAAACTGCTGTATAGAACAGATACATGTTACTAGACGCTAAGTGAGAGAAAAGAGAACAGCGCATTGTTGGCAAAACTGAAGTTCTGGAACACATTTATTCTCTAATTTAACCAACAAAGAACTTATTTTGCTGTTTGGGCAGAAATTGGTTTTCCAAAGATGATGGGAACATTTTTCTTTATTTTCTTCTCACAGCCATTGTCAAGGATGGTGTACAGTTTGTAATGGTAACCAATTACAGCGGCCTTTCATCCAGGAAGCAACATCAAACACTTCAGCTGTCAGCCTTTGTTGCTGGAGGCAGACAGGCAGCCTGGAGAGGGGCTGATGTACACAGCATCGCTTTCTTCTTCCACAAATGTCCATCTCTACGTGATAAAACACCTTCAAAGTGATCAAATAAACCACGCAGCTATCAGGATCTCTTACGGGAGAGGGCTCTGCACTAAATGAGACACTACTCTTTCTCTGCACCATGATCAGAGAAGAAAATCAGTAGCTACTGCATTGTAAGTGCAAGTACATAAGTGATTCAAGAGACCCTTACTTAACCCAAACTGTTTGTTAGTCTGCTGTAACACTCTGTTGCCACCTCAGGGGCTTTCCCTGAGCTCATCGGCCTCCTCCTGGGATTTGACAAATATATCAGATGCAGCACCAGGGCAGGGGAGACGTCTGCAGCACACATGCACCCACACACACATCATGTATTTTTTTTACCTTCTGGGGACATTGGACTGGCTTACATTAATTCACTTAATGTACAATAACTACTCCTTGCCTTACAAATATGTTTACCTACTCCTAACCGTAAGCTAACATAAAAATATTTCTTTACTCAAAGATGCTGTCATTTTCCTCACAGACTCCTTTTTCTCACTCAAGTTCCATACATCTGAGTGTGTAAACAGATTCATATCCTCACGATAGTAATAGATGCACATCTAAACACATGCATGCATGCGTGCACACACACAATCACACAATGCATTCACACAGATAAAGCACTGATGTTAAGGCATAGAGGGACAAACGGATCTTGCCTGGGAGGGGGTATATTTAGTGTCTTGCGTAATGTGCTTTTAACACAACACAGAGTGGATGAATTTTTAATGCCATACCAGAGAGATAGAGAGGGTGGAGGAGGAAAAAAATGAATAAAGTTAAGCATTTAATCTGTGCTGTTGCTTAGGGGTGAGACAGAGATCTGAAAGCATCTAGTACAGCACACGAGCTAGCCACCGATGTAGCCGCCATGGATGAATGGGTCTGCAAGAGAGGAGATGGGAGGCAGGAGAGCAAGAGCAAGAGAGGCAGGCCGAGAGGAATATTGGGAGATATGTAAGGCAAGAGGCAGAGAGGAAGGAGAAAAGGGTTTGCATGAATGAGTGAGCAGGAATAACTACGAGCCATGTCAGTGCTGTGCTGGATAACCCTGGGGAAACAAAGTAGTGCACACTACCACAGTTTCTCTGGCAAAGCTCGGGTACGCTGATGCGAATGTTTACAATGCAAAGCCATGTAGAGATATGTCTACCACACTGTGTGGCTGGGGAACGATATACTATAGCATGAAAGATAATTAACTGAGGAATCTGCCTTTGTTCTGCTCTTGCTTCTTTTTCATTTTTATATTATTTCATTTTTTACATTTCATGAATTATTTTTTAACTCAGAAATTTCTGTGGAGAATAAACAGTAATAAGGTTGTGTGAAACTTACATTTCCACAGGGAAAAGGTTGCCTGTACCACATGGAGAATAAATTCAATATGATTTAACACATTGACAATTTTCTGTTCATAATTTATCCTTTTAAGTCTGAGAATTCAGTCGGAAATGTTTTATACAGTGGGGACATGAACGCAGAGCAAAATGTGATAATCCACAATGGCAATGACTCACAATCTCAGTAATGCTTGGGCTTTTAGTGGTAATGTTGATTATCCTGTTGTCAATTCAAATGTTTGCTTATGGTCAGTAATTAATCTTTTTCTTCGATAATGCTTTCTCTTCTCCAATGCCAGTCTTGTTCAAAATGCTCTGCAAAGAGTTAACAGTGGCTCACAAAAATATCTAATAAAAAAAGGATATTGGTGAAGCATGAGCCAGTAATACACAGTGTACAATGAATTACCAAGCAATTAGAATGATAAATTACTACTCAGTCTTTATAGTTTCTTTACCAGTTAATGGAAATCAAATCTATCTCGTTGCACTGGAAATATATCTGAATGTATTTTTTTGTGATAAGCTACACGTTTTAATTTTGTATGCTTCCAGAGAGAAAAATACGTGAAGCACACACGAATCTCGAAATGAATCAGAAACACCTTCCTTTAAAACCACCTGGCTGAGTGAATCCCATTGGGAGATGACATACTACATGGATTTCCTCTCAGGATTGCTGCTTTCTTCGGCAGAATAACACTTGAGTGAGTACGGGATGACAAAAAAAAAAAGCCGGAGGAAAAGTTACCTGGTCTTTCCTCGTGTTTATTCTATAATATGAAAACCGTCAGTGTCCCTGAAATGTATGTGAAAACAGCTGTAGTGGTCACGTTAGCTCAGATCGTTTAGCATGGATGGCAGCTGGAAATAGCAGATGTGTGATCAGAAACTGGCTGTCAATCTTCTCGTATGGCTTTACGTTACGAGTTAATCTTGAAGAGCAGAAGATTAAAAGACAATCTGGGCCGCTGATCAACATATATATGGGCTCGCTACTTAATCCTGCCCATATGCACAGAACTCCCAAAAAGTGCCATACAAAGTGACAAGACAGTGACCGACTGTCACACTGAATCACTTGTTATGACAAGGTGGGGGAAAAAAAACTTTCAGACAAAGGTCAAATGAGTCACGACACATTAAGCTGCACTGACAACTGTGGAAACATTATGGTTTCTTCTCTTTTCACCTCTTATTCTGTTCTTTTTGAGTGAGGCCAAGGATGTTCTGCCTGCAGTTCAATTTTTCAGAGCTGTGCAGCTCCAGCTGAAAACATTCTTTAATATGTTTCCCTTCCGGAAAAAAAACAACAAAAAAACTAAATAAAAAAACAAAAATAAACAAATTCCATGGCAAACAATTATTCAAGGGAATCTTTCTGGATGCCAATTGGATATCGTACTTTGTCCTGACTTACATTTCAGTTTATTGTGTCAGTTAGATAGAATTAATCTCTTTCTCTAGATCAAACATCACATCAAAGTGGGATCAGACCATCAAATCAGCCTTATAAATATTGGGGCTCATTTTCAGTTTGTGGTTGGAGTAGAATGTTATGAGAGAAGAATAAAGAAATGATTTATTAATTCCAGACAGACATATTTTTTAATGTGTTTAATTTATGAATGCCATGCACAGTACTGTACAAGGTGGGTGGTGTAATATAATGATATTTGTCCATAAGTAATACCAGCAGGAGGGTGTCTGATTGGCTCCCGATATACTGTATTCTGCATGAGAGGAAAACAACACTACAGATACAACCAGTGCTTATCAAGAATAAATGGTCCTGGATGTGATGGGCGGGACCCCCACAGAGCAGTGATCATGCAATAATCAAGTCTTTTTGAATTTAGTCCACAGAAGATGTGTTGTAAAACAACCCCTGTGCAAGATGAACAGTTTGGCTAAATAGAACTGATGCTGCTTAAAAGCAAATTGCGGTCACATAAAATGCTGATTTATCTCCTGCTAATTCACTTTTCAATTTGCATTAAGTGATAAATATAAACTCTTAAGACATTATTTTTGAAAGCAATCCAGCATCTATTTCCCCCCAAACAGCCTTACTTGCCTCCCTGTCTCAGTATGTGCAGTCGGGCTCTACCACCCACTACTTTTGGAATTAATATAAACCAACATCCATTCAATTATCCATACAAATTTTGATTCCCAATTAATTTAAGCAAATGATGATTACCCAAAAAAATAAACCCAGCTAAAAATGACAAAAGTGTTGATTATCTATTATAATGCTACTCTATGGGAATTTCATAGAAAAGCTCAGGAAAGTATTGTATATATAAGAAAAAAGTGATAGCATCTGCTTCTTTTTCTCTTCAGCTGAAAAGTAGCAGCGTTATCCTGGAGCATCAAACATGTTTGTATACACACTCAGGGGGCACCTCTTCATGCTGACTTTTCTGATAGCAGAAATATTTTCAGAGGCCCATCAGTCAGAGAGGTAGGAGTGAACTATCTTCCTCCACAGCTTCACTCTGAGGCTATAAACTGATCTCCTTCACAGGGAGAACAAAGCAGCCTTAGCCCGACCGTACACATGCAGCTGCAGTATACAGGGGCAGGATTATTCTCACAGTGGATCTTTCTATTTGGATGTTGCAATGTCTGTGCTGAAGCACCAGATGTGCTGCTGTGATTTCCTGTTCAAATCCGCCCGACGCTTCATTAGAAGCAGGAAAAGGAAGAAAGCAGCTTGTATGTTCAAGTAAAAAGAAGGAGGATTTGTGCACGTGGGGGAAAAAAAAAAAGATGGCATTCTACAACACATGCAGCTGCTGTTTCAGGACATACAACCAGCAGGAGATCACACACGAGGCGGGGGATGCCACTGTCAGCAAAAAACACCAAAATACAACGTCCTTGTTGAGGTGTCATCAGCAAGAAGAGAGCAAAAGCAAGGGCAGAGGGGTTGTTTGTTTGAGATCTGTCTGCCTGACTCAATGGTGCTTCGTCTGGCTTAAATCTGTGCAAGTTAGGATCTTAACAATAGATACATTCTTCAATTAGTTATTAAGGCGTTCACACAACACAAAATGACCTTTCAAACAGATTAGAAAGCAAAACTGAAAGTCATCCACCGCACTAACTTTGTGTTTGTCTTTTCTCCACACAGATAAGTGGTGACTGACGGAGCCCAGAGATGTGTGAGCTGCCATCGAGGGCTCATCTGGCCCATGACGGCCCTGAGGCGGCAGCTGTCACCGGCGGAGCAGACTTCCTGCTCCTGGCTGCCGTTTCCACCGGGCCGAGGCCGGCTAATGAGGACAATATCAGATCAGCGTCTTCAGCCTGACACAAGCCTCGCCGCCAGCATGACTGATTTGACCTTTTCCCACCTGCTCTCAAGATGAACGACCCGGAGCTTCACACAATATAGTCACAGACGATGTGGGGGAGGTCACATTATTGTATATTATTTCCACAAAGTGAATATAACTTCAAAGATGAAAAATGAAAGCAATTTGAACCCAATCTTGAATTCTGTTTCAAATCAGATTGCACTGCTAAAACTTTGCCTTTCTTTGCAATATTTGCAGATTATATTTATAATATTAATATGTAATTCTTGGCTCTAGGTGTCTGTATTGGGTTGTGTGCTGAAGAATCTTTAAGTTTTGCTTCACTCCTCGTCAATCACATTTGATCATTTATTTGTTCATTTCTTTTATTATGACATGCTTAAAAAACAAAAATAAGATAAAAACATAAATAAGATAAAATTAGTTATTAGTTATTAGATACATTTGTTACTATTTTATCTATAAAATATGGTATTATACACATTGGGAAGTTTATGTCTACTTGTAAATAAGGAGGCTTGGAAATAAGTTGTAAATGTAACATTAATATTTATATGACACCTCGGCAGAGGCCATCTGCTGATAAGGATCAAAGTCTGGCTCTCAGCACTTTGTAATTAATAAACCTGTCATTCTAAACCAGAATGTTGGTCTATCTATCTTCTTCTTCTTCTTCTTCTTCTTCTTCTTCTATGTTTTATTTCTATTTTAGTGGTTTCATGTTCATTCTTTCATGTTCCATGATTTTAACATTTATTTCTATCTCAAAATTAGATCAACATTTCTAGTTTGATCCCAATTTATTATTTTATCAATATTATTTTCATCATATTCTTAACTTTATATTACTTGACAGTTGCATGTGTGTGTGGTTTTGTATGTGTGGATGGATATGCAGGTATTATATATATGTGTATGTTTGCGAAGATGTTTCCTTTCAATATTTCGTCAATGAACTGTGAGGCACTTTGAATTGCATTTTACTGTCAATCAATGAAGACTGCACAAGGATGCAACAGCCAGTTAATTAACTAACTGTTGAAATCAATGCCACTTGCTCTTTGCATGTTTTATAACATGCTGAGTGTAACATGTTATAAAACGTATCCTCCCCACCATTACCTTCTCATTTACCATAGTCAAATATGTCTTTCAACCTGCCTTTGTTTAGTATCCTATGTTATTTACAGCTTTGCTCACCTGTTTGATAGAGATTGTGATCTTGAAACAGTGTATACATTGGATCATAAATCAAACTATTGAAAAAAATTTTGTTCATGATTTATCTTATACTATGACCACGCTGATATGAAACCTTATTGAGATAAGCACAGATTTTGAAAAAAATCCATGAAGCCCTATAAATAGTTGAAGAGACATTTGTTGCAAAATGTCAACCTGCTCTGGGCGCTGAAAGAAAAGTCAGCTCTTCCTGAAGGACAGAAGATCTCCAAAAGTGTGAGTGTTTGTACAGAGTTTAATGGCAGCCCATTCAGTGTTTGGCGAGGAATTTCAGTTCAGTGTGGCAAAATGGCAAAATCAACCCACCAAGAGCGAATAATTTTTTTTTAATTAAAGTGTGTTGACATGGCAGAGTGTGACACGATTACACAAAGGCTTCTGTTATTTAAAAAATGCTCTCATTCAGTGACAGAGTCACTTAGGCACTGCCCTCAATACTGGAAATCCTGCAGCAGCTGCAGCGATAACAGCAACCAGCAATCACGCTGTCATACACACATCTTCACGCAGTGCTTCAAACCTGAGAACCGCACCGGTGCTGCCGGGAGAAATCTGTGAACTTCAGTGGGTCTCTAACCAAGTGTGAAAACTACCTGTGATTGCTGTGTATGCACTATCGAACATTTGCCTGACAGGCCAAAGTTACAACAGATGACGACCGTTGATACAGCGGAGAGCCATCTGTTTGAACCTCAGTCCCGCACAATGGCAAACACCTCAGCACCTCTGCCATCACGACCATTCAGATTAGAAGAAACGAAGCAGAAGCATCTTTTCAGCTCCATAAACCGTGGCAGTGAGAAACAAACATGCACCGTTTGGCTCTGCAGCCAGAAAAGCATTTTGTTATCTCACGTTGGACCAAAGAACAAATTTGAATTGTTTACTCTTTTGTGCAATACATCACCATAATTATCAGCGCCATGATGGAGGAGAGGCATGTGTATGCTCAAACTAATTTCAACTTTCAATTGTCATCCACGAAACAACGCTATTCTATCATTCTGAAAGCCTTATGTGGGCCATTAGTATGCACAATGAGGCGCACTTCATCTTCGCAGGCAGGGAGCAAATTAACTTCAAGCACTGCCACTGCATCGTGTAATATGGACTATAAGAGTAGGTGGGTGTTGTTTTCTGCGGTGAGATACACACTCAGCAAAGGACGGCATGAGTGTAGACAACACATGGCATCTTTTCAAATGCATGCCTCTCCCTATTTGGCCAGTGTTTTGTTTTTAAGTGGGGGCAAATCATACTATTCTTCGTACACTCATTTTCAAACCGGTGAGTTTGGCACTGGTATTTGGTGAGCATATATTGTATGTGTTGCAAGCATGTTAGAGAGGAACCAAGATGACAGCTTAATGTCCTTGGTGACAGCTAATTTGGTTGCGTGGGAGTGGGAGTGAGCTGGCGGAGTATTCATTTCCCTCTGAAAAAAAATCAACATATCTGATCTCGGGTGGGAGAGAGAGCCATTTTCCAGGTTGAATTTTCTATCTTAACAAGAGAAACGGCTGTTTGAGGCAGTGCTCCTATTTTCAGATGATGCCTTTTCAAAATTGAGATTAGTCATGGAGGTCGGTCTGTTACTGCGTATTTGACAGCTTCTTTCAAGTACCTTGATGAATTTGGCAACCTTGGGTGGATATATAGAAGAAAAACCAAATACAAAGAAAAATTCATCCAACAATTGAAAATGGTAGTTTGGGACAATGGATCCTATAATTCTAGTGCTGGTAATTACTACGCTAATTCACATGCCAAGTTCAACTCGCAGGAAGAATTTATCCAGGCAAAATAAACGATTGTGAGATCCTGTTGGACAGTATGTGAATGTTTCCTGCAGCAATGAAGTGCATTCTATTAGCGTAAGGATACAGTGAGTGGCCTTGTAATTACTGTATGATTCACCGGCTATGTGTTTCTCATGTCACCGTCTCCTATTCAGTGATGAGAATAATGTATATGCTACAAGAGATTTATAACTGGTTGTTGAAGCGTAATGAGATGTTAGATAAACTGAAATACTCAATTGTCTTTCCAATAGCTGCATATCCTTGAAGAGAAAATCAATCACCTCCAACTGAAGCTAAAGGTGTTGGAGTCAGAGTAACATCTGTATTGAACATTGAATATCCCCCCATACTTTACATTTGTTCTATTTTGTCAATACTTTAATTGTCCATTGGTCTTTATAAAGTTCACAACGCACACCTTGGTTGTAACAATGTAGATGTGAACAGCCACTGTGGTTTTGGATGGACAGATTAAGTACACAGGCACATTGAGCAGCTGGTGCATCTGCAGGGGTTTTGAACTGACAACAATCTCACTGTGAGGCAAGAGTGCTAACCACTGCTCCACTGTGCAGCCCAAAATGAGATTTTCTCCATATTGTTAACCTGATAGATTTTGAGAGTATTAACTATATATTTAGAAATTTAACTCAGGAATTAATAAAGTATCTATTTTCTATTGCATTGTATTCTATTGTATTGTATTGTATTCTAAAATTGATAGTAACTTGAAATTTTGAGTGTTTTCTGAAATATTCCCTTTTTTAATTTACAACTACAAAATTAACTCTGGTTTAAAATTTCATTTTCATTTAGGAACGCCGATAGTTCAAACATGCTTAACAATGCTGTCTGAGTAAACTTTGGAGATAATCTTAATTGCATATTTAATGAAAACTGTCAGAGCGTCTGACAACCTCAAACAACCGCTCAATAATAACTCAGTATTGTCAGTGTAATATCAGAGCCGCAGCTCTTGACATGAGTCTCTCCGCAGGCCCAGAGGTAATAAGAAAAGGTGAACAGCCACATAATTGTACATGCTTGAATCACGTTGTGTCCCTCAACACGTTGAGTGGCCGTCTCATTTATCAGCCTCACACACAACGCTCAGCGTCGTGTCTGCCTGAGGTGGGACAGTGTGGCTGCTCGGATCAGAGTGAAAGCTTCAGGGGGAATCTGAGCCGCACAGACCCTGCCAGCAGGCCAAACATTTGTTTGCACATACATAGTAATAATAATAATAATAATCATAATAATGGCTTGGATTTATATAGTGCTTCTTTCAAGCTGACGCAAAGCGCATACAGAGACCGTGATTCATTCACACCAGTCCCACCAGAGGTTGTAAGCTACGTTGAGGCATTGCTGGCATTTTGCGCCAACGGCCCCTCCGACCACCAACAGTCATGCGCCTTGCCCAAGGAGACAACGACAATGACTTGGATAGAGCAGGATTCAAACCCTACTGGTTATTGGTCTGACCCACAATCGCCCCTGTACAAGGAAAAACAAACATGTTATATATCACTGAAGTGACTGATGGTGATGATGGGATTGACTGTAGATGTAAGGAGACAAAAAGTGATGAACCCAAAAATTATTGTGAACAACTGTGTGATTTAATCGTGTATTTATTTGTCCTTTAAAATAATCCGAAGTCCTAAACACAGGTGAATGCCGTAAATATAATTCCCAATAAACTCTTAAAGCTTTTACTAAAAATAGCAGTTGCACATAAGAGAAGCTGATTTGATCATTTCCCACCAAATGGAATTTTGTATACAGCCGTAAAAAAAGTTGAACTTTTAAAATGAGCTCATAAAGTTATATCTATAGATTTATATGCATACATATAGTCTACTGTAGGTTGCATTTATGAAATATCACACCTACAATTTACAGTAGACATTTATTACATGTTTAGCCACATCCTCAAGACTGCATGCTAATGCGAACTTCCCCAGTCGAATGCTTCATCGCCTTGTCCATATTATGACATGGCTACAATAGCTCAAACAACATCGTTGACTTCAAGAAACCCCAAATTCTCTTGTGCAACCAAGAAGAAGAAGAAGAAGAAGAAGAAGAAGAAGAAGTTACTATCACTGCACTGATTCTTTCACAATAGTCAAGCCACTTCTTCAGACCTCTTCACTTCTCCACTGGACACCACTGAGGGAATTGTGAAGCTGATGAGAGTGCTCGATTAACTGCGCAGCCTTTTTACCTCCATAAGCAGATGGCATGTTATCAATGCTTTCAGGTGTGCCGCTATCTTCTCATCTGGAGCCCGTCTCGGCCCATCACAAGCATACTGTCAGACAGTGAATGTATTGATTGCAGGAGCCACTGAGCTCCCAACAGCCAAGCTGAAGCATCTGGAGCTCAGTTGTAGGAGGAAGGAAAAGGGGGAGGTTGTTGCGCTCCTCGCACCAACTGCCAAAAGAAGATAAGGAAACTATGAAACTATGAAGGAAAGGAAAATCACAATAATATTGAGCGGATTTAATTATGTATATCAGCAAGATGGAAGCTAATGACAGAAAACATCTCCAGCTTGTGACCAAATTGTGAAGAAGACTGGAAGGCCTGCTGGATTGGCAGGAAATAATTTTAATTAATGCCAATATCTACGACACACACACACACACACACACACACACACACACACACACACACACACACACACACACACACACACACACACACACACACACACACACACACACACACACACACACACACACACACACTACTTCCCGATGAATAAACAATATGGGAGGCATATTGGTCCTCTCTTCGGGGGGTGATGATATCTACAGGTGATCTGTTTCCAGCTGTCCTCTGCAGGAGACCGCATGCTTTGCCCTTATTAAAACTCAGATATCATAGTAGCTTCATTACTTGGCCTCTCACAGTGTCTACTCAAATTTATATTATCTTTCATATATTAGTGATTAATTAAAGGGTGTCACCCTCAAGGCTATTTTTTTTAATTAATTACATTAAGGAAAATGTGGTTGGCTGCTAAGATGACAGTGTTTAGTCAATCAGAAAAGGAAAACAGCAACTCAGAAAAACAATTCAGAACATTATACTTTGGGGAAATGCACCAGAGATAAAGATTTGTGTCATAACAATCACAATATATACATTACATTAAAGTTCACTGTCAACATTATATATTGGACACCGAATATATTTTCCTTTTTCTACTGTATTGCTATTCTTGTCTCTTGTGTTTTCTTTGCTGTATTTTCTTTACTGTTTCCGCAACCCACCAAAAGAAATTCCTTATTTGTGTAAACTACTGTATACCTGGCAACAAACCTGATTCTGGTTCTGATTCTGATTCTGAAGAATCCTTAAAGTACATCTCAGGATGGACTGTGAAACCTCCGACTATCTTCTGCTTCATTATGTTTTTTGCAACAGTGAGTGAAATCGGCTGAAAACCTAGTTTCATCTCACAGGGAGGTTTTCTTTTCAAAGAGTTTGGCTCAAAAAGAAAAGATCCCTCAAGCTGGATGGTCGGACAGTGAGAAGAATTCTGGCTGAGAACCTCAGGTTACAGATGGAAACATAAAAAGGTCAACCAACCGACCAACAAGCAATTAATGTATGTTGACGTGAGTCTACTGATGCTTTTAAAACTTATCATATAAATCTGAACTTCAATTGTACATTTAACTGGTAACTAGAAAGTGGAACTTACTGTGGTTGTCTAACGTTTACAGTCTTGGTCATCAGGCCGGATGCTGCATTTTATACATACTGTAAGAAAATGGGCTTGATTCAGACATGTATACAGAGAACTACAGTTTGGGTTGGATATAATCAATGCCTGAAATGACAAATTCAAGACTGATCTGGGATACAATTAAAGAGATTTCAGACCATCTGCTGAGTTGTAGTGAACAGGTTCAGACAACTGTGCTAATTTGTCCCAGATTCCCAAAGGTTCAACCTGTGATTTAGGGTTAAGAGTTCATATACAGTATCAAGCCAGCAAACAGTGAATCACAACCAATTTGTTCCACAGTTTTATTTTTGTTAAGTAGCATGAAGATACCAGTCATCTGGTTTGTAATGGCACAGATGTAGTCATAGATTGTGTTGACGTGATCAGTTGCATTGAGGTTAAACAGGACAATACAACTTTGTGTCTTTAAGGTATGAATGAAAGCTTCTAGTGTGACTATCAGTAATGTGCATTGGGAATACAAACATTGACTAAGGTTAAAGGTTTGCCCCGGTCATCTCCATTTTAAGAGCATTACTCATCAGTGGATAGTTGAAAGGAGACCCAGGGATGTCAACTATGATGACCACAATAAAAAAAATGTATGATAAGTTTGGTTAAACTGTCAGATTTGTCTTTCAGAGTCATTTCAGTTAATAAACCAAGAGAAACTGTTCAGGATGTGGTTATTGCTATACCAGGAGCTTTCCTTGGCATAACTATGTGGGTTCAGACACGTGCATCATTTAACATGTAACACTATCGTTCTCGGACCGATTGATTGCAGTTGAAAACACAGGTACATTTAAAAAAAAAAGTTTTCAATCTGATAACCTAGAAAGACCCTTAAAATGTGTTTATTTAAAAATATGCAAAAAAGGGACAAATTGTGACTTTACTGGTGGCTTATTACTGTTGTTTTGGTCAGATGCAATTACATTCGTAAGGACGTGACTGGCTGCCTGGCAACTGCTTCCAGACTGTAAATAACCTCCATGTAATTGTAACTCGTCATTATCATAATGTGTGCTTTGCGCTTTTTTTTAAAAACATGCAATGAGAGGTTTTGATGGATGGTGGTTAGAATGTTTTTTTTCTTTTTTCTTTTCTGTCTCACTTTATTGCCTTTATGCTAAGCTTAGGTTTCTACCATAAAGGGCAAATACTAATTTCAATACTCATATATATTCATGCTCAATACTCTAATACTCATTTTTGTTGGGATATTATTTAAAAATCATGTACTGTTATTTAATAAAAAACTGTTGATTTAAGACTCCCAGGGTATGGAGCCCTCTGAAATGACTGCACTGTCAAACATTATCATGACAATTCAAAGTTGCAGAAATTACTGCGAGCCTTGTTAAAAACATGACGCCTACTCGTTCAACCCTGAAAAATATGGTTAGACTCTGTTTTATGTTTCTTATTCTCATGAGAGAGAGAAAAAAGTGAGTTAAACAAGGAGCTGTGCAGGGGCACTGAGTGCAGCTTTATATCTGGACACACAACAGACAACGTGTATTGCATAGTCATGTGGAGTCCCTGAGTGTAATTCACCATGAAAGCATGTTGCACCCCAGGGCTGGAGACAAAAAAAGGTCTCAGAGAGGATGCAAAGGAAAGGCACTCAAAATAACAATGATTTAGTTCTCACAATGTCATAGCGACCATCCAGGTAAACATTTTTTACTGATATCCTATCTGCTACAATAGGTGCCTAACCCCAGCCCACTGAAGAATGCTCAAGAACATCTGAGACTTTTTATTTTTAAATGGAGAGAATAGTTTTTGTCTTTTTTATTACTTGCTTATGTCTTGTGAAAAGGGCTTTTTTACCGTGCTCCCAAACTGCAGCAAAGCCAAAAAAAAAAGGCCAAATACTTAAACCTGAAACATGAGAATGAAAAAGTCCCTATAGGTACTCTTGATTAGCAGCGCTTTACCTGATGTGTTACACTTTAAAAGACTTATGGGAAGGATGTGGCGCATGGCTACATATGGACGTCTAAATAATGTCACTGTGTGATCCCCTACAGCACCATAAAGTGATTGGAACGGCATGCTGAAGCATCCTCACGAGTTCAATATTGTTACTTAATGTCATGGTAACAACCTTGCCGCACAGGGTGCAGGCTCCCTCTGACACATCCTCCTCCTGACTTTCATCATTAAACTGCCCACATGGGCAAGAGCCTTTGAAAAACCCTGCCACTATTGTGCGCTCTTAAAAGGAAAGCTCTTTTCATTTAGTGGTCTTCTGAAGATGATTTGCATTCAGGGGTTTTAATTGTGCTGTGTGATGTTTCAACAGGCTGAGCTGCTCCAAAGAGCGCGCTCCTCTCATTTGCATTAGTGATTGATGGCGGCTGATTTTTCCCTTGAACTTTCAGGGATGGAGAGTTCAGAGTGTTGGTGAGGCAGCTGTGATGGTTGCAGCGGAGGGGTGTGTGTGGGGGGGGGGGGGGGGGGGGGGGTGGGAGAGGGGCAAGCAGGAAGCATGGTGGGCTCAAGGAGGAAAAGCTCTTCAGTCAATGCGTGTTCAGATCATCAGTCAGATGCCTTTTGAAAAGACTGTCATTCGTTGTGATAGTAAACAGTCATCCAGTGATCTTTCAAACAGGGGTTTTAATTGTTAAACAAGAAGCACTGAATGGCTAGTATTACATTTATAGCGTAGATGTGGATTGAGAGCTTTTTACAGAACACGACATATGTTCTGTAGAAGTATAATTTGAAGTAACGCACTTATAGGTGCTCTTGCATGTGGAGAAGGGTTCAGAGAAGAGAAGCACCATATGAAACCAGTAATTATCATTCATTAAAATTACATTTGCATAGTAATAGCATTTACATTCTATTGGAAACACTTGTACTTGTACAAGCTTGAATAATAATCTGTGGTTTTCACACATAGCACAGTGATTCAGGTGTATCTCTGGTCTGCTCACAGTACCACAGGCTGATTTCTGACCTTGACATTTCTGTGTGTGGAGTTTACATGTTTTCCCTGTGCCTGCAGGGGATTATTGCAAGCAGCAATCTCAGATTGCTTTGGCTCCAGATCCCGACAACCACGGTGTTTATGAAGCAGACATAGAAGAGAGGGATTCAGATGCAGTTACTTTGTAGAGAACACCAGCATTATGCTACCTTAAGCTTAAAATTTATGCAGGGAAAATGAAATATTGAAAAAAAACCTATTCTGACAACTTGCATATACGGTTATCATGCGCTCAATTTATTATGTTCTGGCTTTCACATTTCGATTTTTTTGCTTGAGCTTCCTTCTGAAAGTGTCAACAGTGACATAATGCAGGGCTTGTTGACTTAATACCTGCTATAATCATCATTGTGACAGTATGGATGGCTTCAACAAAGAATTATCAGCTAAATCTGCGGCTCCCCTTTGCCTTATTGATCCTGATAAGATCCCGTTGATTTGCTCTCTGGCTCTTTACTATTTTGGTTCCCAGCTCTCAGAGTGTCGACTGACGGCAGCACAAAGTTGTTTACAGCCAAAAAGCTCTGAAAACTCCACTTTATCACATCTGCATCTCCAAACACCAGTAAGACACAGTTAGTAACTAGCTGCTTGTAGCTGAGTAGGAAAATATCCCTAAATATTCATGAAACATTACCATTGAGCTAAAAGGTAAACACAGACAGAAATGCACGATGATGACAACATTAAATAAATGATCATGTTGCTCAGAAACTGCTGAAATATTCAAGCAACTGCTAAACTATTTCAAATCATAGTCCATCTAGAACTTCTAACTTTTTAAATAATTAGGGAAAAGCAGAGTGTAGAAATAACATTTAAATGCTGAATGTAACTAGGAAAACAAATCGGGGAGTTTCAGTGAGGACAAAGCAACAGACACGCAAGGGAAACAGCACATATCTTTATAAATGTCGCAAAGCATTTTTTGTTGAACTTGTCAAAGGAATGTGAAGACATACATAATTTCATTGTGTTGTTTAAGGTTATAATGACTATTAAATAGGAACATATTACATAACATACATTTTAAGTTTGACAACTTGACATAAAGTTTGCAGTGCAATTTATATGCCAAATGAGATTATCTGACACGGTGCACATTGTGTAAAGGCAAAGCAAATTGAAGTTATGTTTTTTAAAGAATGGAAATATTTTACAAAGCTGCATGTCCTCTTGGTATTTCACTCAGTGGTGCACAATTCTCCCTGAGAACCTTTCGGATTTTTTCACTTTGTTTACAGACTCCAAACTAATCACTATTTACCCGTTGCCATTTGTCCTTATTTAACAGTCTATTGTTGAACAAAGGGGCTCTTATAATATGTTCAATTTAACTTTAGGTACATTAAAAGATTGTATCAAGCAGCATAGAGGTTGATAGAAATCCAAAAACCATTGAACTACATATATTTTTTTCATTTACAGCATGTTGGTAACAGCTCAGAAAGTGTTTGCAGCAGATACAGAAATTACAGATACAGTACAATAAATATACTTGTCATTACCAATCAATTAAAAGGAAATGTTATATGCAAGAATTATCCAGGTACAAAATAATCTACTCTGGCTCTGCAGACTCTATCACCTCCACGGACTGCAGAGCTTCACAGCCCGACACTGAACTGCTATTCTTCATTGTCAGCAACCAGCTTATTTCCCACAGCAGGCTGCTGTCTTAGGAAAAGAAAGCAATGATAAACCTGATGTACACGACCTGCCCAGCAGTATAGCAGACCAACAGAATTACAAAAATATAGAGAAGACATTAAGCATCTGAGGAGCCGGGCAGCTCTCTCACCAAGCATTGGAGATCAAGACAAAACTACAAGCAGAGTAAATCATGAGTTAATATTTGCCAGGGGAGGAAAAACTTAAATTCAATTGAATATTCTGTTAGATGAGTATACATGGTGACCTATTGCTACCCAATAAATGATTAAAAACAAGAAAAAAAAATCTATTTTGTGTTCATCCACTTCATTCATTCATCGATCTTCTATACCGCTTTCTCTAACTTCTTCTCATGGGGCCCTGAAGGCAATCTACCGGGAAAGACGAATTACACCGTGGACAGCTTGCTAGTCGATCTCAATGTAAATACTGTGAGTCGACCAGCGATACAGACTTACACTTACACCTAGGTGCAATTTTGGAGTCACCAATTAATCTCAATCACTATGGATTGCGGAGTACTCTGAGAAAACCCACACATGCACAGGAAAAACACCACATAGAAGAGATTTTGAGTATCATTACTCCTTAGGCCCGAACACAAGAGATGTATTGCTGGCAGCAATGGCAAAATGTCATCTGTAAATACACACAGGGATTTAAAGGATGCCTTCGCCCATTGTCAGCGGCATCGAAGATGCCGTCTCTCGGCAACCAAAATTACCACCTACAAAGGAGTCAATTTGACTGTGGTGTCAGTCAACTCCTATGACTCTGACTCCCGATGGAGACACAAGGATTTAACAATAGGTGACGGCAATACATAAAGATGAATAAATTCACAGACGGCACATTTTTAGGAGTTGCAAAACCTCAGCACACAGGCGCGTGTGCACCATTGAATACAATCAGCTATAAGTCCTACAACAGGCCCATATTTCATTTGACGTCACAATTCAGACGAGCGCCATTGTTGCGTGTACTGCTGAGAAGTGGAGGATACCTTTCAGCACTGAGGCAAAGAAGATTAGCTCGGCCTACAGATGC
This sequence comes from Blennius ocellaris, assembly GCF_963422515.1. NCBI lineage: Eukaryota > Metazoa > Chordata > Actinopteri > Blenniiformes > Blenniidae > Blennius > Blennius ocellaris. The sequence goes on along the minus strand of NC_137655.1, from coordinate 14,409,007 downwards.
TTGGTTTAATGCTAACACTTTTTGGTGATAAAAGCAATCAAATGAGTGTGACAGCCAATTCTAATTCACCTTAGAAAACAAGACTAATTCAATGTCCCTGCATTTTCTACATATATACACTAAATAGTGGCCGGCATTTCCTGCTGAGTGTGAACAGATTCTTGTATTTCTGGGGTAAAACCCGGCCGTATCACTTTTTGTGCACCTGGAGCAAAATATAATCATCATCACATAGATTGTTTTGCTGCATGATTGGTTTTTATATCTCTTGAGAACCCGCAGGTAGGATTCAGATAATAGGAAAGCTTTAAATGAAGGTTTTCCTCCATCTGAAGAGGAACCGTGTCGTTTGAGGGGAATGGCTAACTTCAAGAGCTTGTGGTGGCAGTCCATCCTCCAGTTGAAGTCAGGCACATCATCTTTACTGCATTCACTTTTTGAATAATGCATGGTAGCTACCCGCATGCATCAGCAACCTCCATGGCATTTTTTTCCTCTTACAGCCAAACTGAAAGCAGCCCATCTGCCCCCATCACCACTGAAGTAGGAGCCAGCAGCAGCAGCGCTACAGAGCCTATTAGTCCTCCAGCATAAAGTGAGCACTATCCTCCAAACGGTTCTGTTTCTAGAAAAAAAAAATGTCAGTCACGAATACCTAGGAGGAAAAAGAATCCTTTGGTCATTACACGTAACGCACCCCCAGTTTCAGCAGTAAACAGATGTGCAGATGTGAGCGATGGAATGGGGAGACAGAGCTGATAGCTGGATGTCATAGATCACAGCTTCATGCTCTATTTTCACAACTCATTTTGTGCCATCTGCAGCACTCTGAGGATACCGAGCTCACGTGGGAAGCTTCACTATGAGGTTGGGTAACCTCTGAAACCCCCACCCCCCAAAATACCTCTGTGTCTCCCCCCGCCACCCTGCATGCAGACAGCCTTCAAAAGAATCAGAGAGTTGTGTCTTCTGCATCATGACAGCGTGAACCTCTTACAGTTTCCACCAATGTTTTGTTTTTCTTTGCGACTCACAGTTGTTGTGGCCTTGTCTGAGATTTTAGGATTATGTGCTTTGAGTTTTCGACAGAGGCATTTGTCATCTTTTATTCTTTTGCTCTGGTCACGGCCAAATAGGCCTGGCAGTCGTAAATCAACTACTCCCTCGCAAGACCTGAACTGTATGCCAAACATCGGAGGACTTGGCACAACGCATTTACAGCTTCTCAAGTCCGTGCGCTCCATAAGAAGGATCATTGTTATTTTATCAAAGTCCACGACCGTATGTGGGCTGTTTTTAAACAACAGTAGCATTTTGTGACAAAGTCCTTTTAGCAGTCTGTAGCTTTTCAAAGAAAATCTGCAAAATTCTATTTATTAGGCTCCAGGGTTTTATGTTTTGTTTCATGACAAACGTTCAATCAATGGATTGTTGTTTTTATTAGATACATAACAATGCTGCCATTGTATGAGTGGTGCAAAGCAATAAAAGAGTCAAACTGTGATATCTCGATTAAAAACTTAAGAATGAACCAAGTTATTGCCTTTTTTATTGAGATTTATTCCCCTAAGATCGAAAGCAAAGGAGGACACGAACAGTATAACATTTAAAGGGGGAATAACATCTGAGAGAACTGCAAGTATCAGTAAAAGCAGTCTATTATCTTTAATCATTTGGGAGGCTCTCAGAAACAAGTCTTTCAAACCACAACTCAACCCTCTGTAGACGGTCTCCCCACTAATAAACTGGCTTTTCAATTAGCACCTCTCTGACGTTACAATGATAACACAAAACCAATTACATGCTGTACTGCAGATAACTCCTAATCCACTTAATAGGTCTGATTTGACTTCTTTCTCTCCCCCCCCTTCTGCCACTGCTGCCCTGGGGCTTTTAGTTCTCATACCAGGACTAGGTATCACTTTGAATTATCATTATTGAAGGCACATTGGCGATAACAGGTCAGCGATTCTCCTGGAGGTGCTGACGGTGTTTATATGTCTGTGTATGGGGGTGTTGATGACAGCTTTGGAGGTGAGATGAACCAAGTTTAACTTGAGCTGAAGGCACGAACACTTGGATTTATAGTTTACGTTGTTGTGATCTTTGTGTTTTTCTGAGATAAAGTTGTTCGCTATTAACAAGCTCGTGAGATCAGTCCTTTGTCTCTCGAATTCTTTCTCTTACCTCGATGGACTCATGTACAAAGAAGCCTGTTGGCAATTGGAACTTTCCGGTCTGAACATTAAATGTGTAATATGTGAGATTGTCTGTCACAGAAGATATTCAGTTTACGATCTAGTTTAGAGGGGAAAAAAGCGTTACAAACCAATAAATGTTGATAATCAAGTAATCAGTCATTCCAGCTACAGTTTTTCTGATACAATATCATCGATTAAAAGGTACGGTGAGATAACAAATAATGAAATACAAGCCCTTGAAAGTCATTAGAGATATAAAAGATAGTTATTTTTTTTATTTCCTGTACAACCATGCCCAATGTGATCTAGAGAGGAATAAAATGGAGCTGCATTTCTCGAAAATTAGGCTTTTTGAAAGCAACCAGAGCTGAATAAGTAGAGTGAGTAACTGCAGTTATTAACCTGGAGCTGTTTCAGCTTTGACAGATAACAGAGACCCACCTCTAATGATGCCACAGCAGCAATCTAGCCCCTTAATTGAGAGGAGAAAGAGCAAGAATGAACCACATTCAAGCTTCAGTGTGGAGCAATCATCTGCAACGATCCTGTTTGTGCAAACTAACAAAAAAGAGAAATAATTAAATAACATAAAACAATAATTGTCTCATTTGGTATCTATGCAAAGGTGATAAATTGCCAAATTTCAATCAAAACAGGTCTATATAGCCTTGAGTGATTTTTATTCATCGCACACCTGATATGAGGCAACCAATCTCATGCATCACACAATAAACAAATCAATCATAATTTGCATCCAAATAATATTTCGATGCATTCTTCTCCTCACGTCTCACTCTGTCTCCTCCCTGTTTAGGAAAGCAAACAAAAACCCTTTTTGCTCCGGGCTGATTTGTACGAATGGGTGGGACAAAAAGAGATGGTAGATGCATTCATCAAATGTGGCAATTTGCTTAATGGACTCTGACAAAGCCATTGGCGGTCTTTATTTAGATGCAGATGACTTACTCCATACTGGCTTTCTCTGTCACTGTTACGGCCGCCTGTCAGGGAAAAACGGCAGAAAGCTCCCTCCTGTTTTTATAGACTGACAGTTAATCACTACTGCTGCCTTTCGATGTATGAAACTGGCCGAGTGACGGCTGTCTGTCTGTCTGTCTGTCTGTCTGGCTGTCTGTCCCTGTTTCTTCTCAACCTGGCACGCTTTCCCTGGAAAAAAAAAAGTCTATTAATGCAGCAACTCGAGAACAAGCCATCTCTCAGCACCATCCACTGTATAAAAGGCACACAGTCATGAATTGCATGGAAAAGAAAAGAAGCATTTGGCTGAAAGAACTGCTGGCAGATCTAATGTTCTGTTTGTTTTTCACTACAGCCAATACAATCTCCCTCATATGCCACTCCCAGCACAGCCTGGTGAAACAGTGAGTTGAAAAAAACCCCCAACTGTGTCGAACTCTTTCGATTTGACAGTATTTGACATTATACACCATGTCTTTTAACAAATATGCCACCAATATTAAGCTACTCTGTATTCAATTGCTGTATTGCTTATGGGAAAGTTTCAGGCCTGGAAGAGGTGATAAGCATGCACCCAGCATACTAAAAGTATGGGGCTTTCATGCTATTAGCATCTGCCTCTGCTGCTGGACAGTGGATATTAATCTCTCCTACCACACACTTTTGTTGTTTTTGAGCCTTTGGGTGATACATATTCAATCAGATTACTTCGATTTTTGACATTTTGGCATCATTGACCTCACATTTTCTTTCACTAATGACTTTACTGTGGGGTTTTTGAAGGTACATGTGCTCTTATGAAATGGAAGTAATAATAAATTACTTTCTTTAAGAACTTCTTTGAAAACAAATTTAACTGTTTCGTATCATTTACATATTTGATGATTCTTTGAAAGTATCTAAAAGATCTATGACTGAAATATTTATTTGTAGTCCCACGGCAGTAAAAACAAAAACAGTACAAATCAAAACATTTATACGGTTTGAAGAACTGCTTAAAGGCACAAATGTATGGACCAACTGGGATTTTTACATTTGTATCAAAAATAATTGGATGGAAGCCTCTTGAGGAGAGTTGGATGAAGCCTTTTTGCAAAAATAAACAAACAAAAAAAAAAATAGAGTTCTTCTTTAATGAGGCTTAAATATGACTTCTGCCCTTAAGATGTGCTAATGGAGATTAATCTGCGGCACTGTGGTAGCTTCAAATCCACTGCGTCTCCCATCATGGAGGAGAGATTAACGGCAGCTCACCAGGGAAGAAGATAAGTGAGTTTTTCTTTGCAAGTCCACAAGGGGACCGAAGATCTGCTGAGACAGGGAAATGACCTGTATTATACCACTGAGGCTTCTAACATGAGCACGGGAGCCAGCTTCAAGCAAAGACCTTCAAAGTCTGTCAAACAAATGACCCATGGTCGAGGCTCTTACATCCAGTAGGAAGAGTTTTCTCTAATTTAGCCGAGGGTCAGTGGTAAAGTTCTGTAGAATTTAAATGTCTCCTTTTCCAGATTTTCTTTTTCTTTTCTTTTCTTTTTTTTTTTTTTTTTACATTTATGAGACAATCTGTTAAGGTCAAAATGAAAACTCTCTACTCAGAAATATACTGCAGTCATGAAATGCATTGATGTTTGCCTGTGAGGTATTTGTGAGGTTTGAGTCACAATATTTTTTTTTTATCCTATTGCGTTTCCGTTTTGTTCATTCAAACAAATTTGAAGGAAAATTGTCAAAACCAAAATCTTAGCTCATGATTACTCATGAGCCACAGTAAAAAAAAACATTTTTTTAATTAGTATTGTTCAGTGTCTAAAGCTATTTATAGTCCAAATTTGTGCCATGCTGATTTAGTAATCACTTCAGCATGATAAGTCTTGAATGAAAACAGAACTTTATATGTAAATTCACTCCACCAATCTTCTCCACTGCACAGAACATGGCAGAACAATCATGTCTCAGTTGCAGAGAAATATCTCATATGGTCAACCACAGGAAGACGGCAGCGGTCATTATTGATGACATTTGATGGCACAAAGGTCAATATTTGAATTGGGAACATGGGACAAAAGAATCAAATCTGTGTCTCTTATTGACTTGATAGAATAAAAGCAATCACTGTCCTGCATCTCTCCGATATAAAGCAGCACACAATCACAGCGTAATACAAATGGCGTGTGTCTGATTTCTTTGGGCAGAGGCTGTGTCGGGACCTTGTCACAGCTGCCATGATCGAGGGGAGGTGACTGTTGTTCCCATCTGGACACATAATGAGCTCAGACACAGGGCTACTAATAGAAACATGTAATAAGGTACATGCAGCTGAGCGGGAACAAAATAAACCATACATCTGTCATCAATAACACAAAGGGCCCTGGAATTATCTTGAAAATATCTTTTTTTTTTTTTTTTTCTACGATTGTCTTACTTACCGTCATGGGAAGCTGTGGTTTGTCCTTTAACAAAATTGCCCCACTTATGTGACTTGTTTCTCTGAGCCCACTTTGTGAGGGAGGAGGCTGTGAAGCTGCACCTCTTAAGTACAGCAGTTCATTGAAATTCATGTGGAAAGTGGCCTGATCTCTTTGGAGTACCTATTTCACTTTCAAATGAAATGTTACAGTTGGAGGGCAACCTCTCCCAGGCGGTGGAAATGGTACAAAGTAAGACTTATTTTTTTATTTTGTTATTCCTTGTTTCATGAATACACTGAGCCTGAGCAGGGGTAAGGAAATAAGTGCTGGGCACCACATTAGATTACAAACATTCAATTTCAAGGATTTTTGTTATGCATGCCATAAATAAAATAACAGCACCGACAGGAACAAGAATGACAACTAGAGGGCAATGTTTCAAAAGCTGAATCTTATTAAAATAATTGCAGGGTGTACTTTAGAAAAACAGGCACAGATATAGCTTTGCCTGAAGAATCACTTGGGTATTATTGAACTACTGCCAAGTTCAAGGTATTACAGGTTGATGGGACCCTCTTCAGTATTTGTTATTTATCACTCCTTTTCCTTGTAGTGACTCATGTGGGGATTTTTTTTCAGCCTGTTACTCAAATGGTACAAAATGTAAAATCAGGTTTATTTCATAAGCTACATGACAGCAGCTGGACATTGCAAAGTGCAGCTTTCATGAAAACACCTAAATCTGTCTCAATAATAAATCGTGTTAAACCTCCATCGTATGTGATAATCGTTGATTGATCCACTCATTTTATGAAAGGTTCCTTTTTTCACCAAACACCAGGAACATACTGTATGTCTCATATTTAAGTACCGCTCTACTATGTATAATCTGCACTGTTCACCATTTTTGAAAAGTATTTGGAGACAGCAGGGTACACACACACACACACACACACACACACACACACACACACACACACACACACACACACACACACACACACACACACACACACACACACACACACACATTTTTGCTTCAGGGCCATGAGCCTCTCTGTGTCACAAGAGATTTTTTAAGGTTGGGAAGAAAGTAATTGTTTTTCCACAAGCTGTATTTGCTGGGTCAGGGTCATCTAAGTCCTCCACACACCAACATTTGAATGATTTTTCCTTGTTTCTCGTGAGAAATTCTGCATTTGTGTTTGAAGTGAGTGACTCCAAAATATTTGAACCCCCTTGTTTTTAAGCTGATTTGGCCACATATGAATAACAAGATGACAAATAAAAGGTCCAAGTGCTGTGGTCCTTTTGTTTTATTTTTCTGAAATACATATACTAGTGGCCTCTGTGGTTAAGAAGAAAATTAAACCAGCTATACTTAGCTTAATTGATCAATTATGTTCTTTTCACTTTAGTGTTTACAAGCACAGTCTGATCACATCACACACATTTGTTGTTCCTTTCAATAACAATAAACACAAGACATATGCAAAACACAAAGGTCAAAATTGTCCCGCTGTGAAAACTTTAAAGATAAATAAATAAAGACACTTAGCATTGTTGTGTAAATCGTCTGTATCTGTTTTGCAAACACTTGCGGTTGCTGGGCATGGAATACATCACAATTAACAAGATTGAAATGCAGCATACATCCTGGACAGGTCAACAGTTTATTACATAACCAACAAAGAGTGACAGATCACACACAGACATTCAACCTATGTAGAATTTAGACTTTCTAACAACCTGCAAGCATTTATTATGTGAGGAAACTGCAGCCCCCTGTGTATAGTACACAGGATTGAACACCTGCTTAATGTGCTACAATAAATACATCCCCTCATTCCGGCTGTTATTTAGTGCCTGAGACATTTATTGACTTAGTTACTACCACTTTAGCTAAATTGCCAACTTCATGGCTGCAATGCCAAAAAATTAAATGCACTTCAAAGACTCAAAGGGGCATTTTTTTATTGTTGTTGTTTGAAATGTTTTAAGTATATGCCACAAATACCTTTCTTCATCATCCTGTTTCACGCATATTCAGTATTCAACAAAATGTGATATGAAGGTGAGATATCTTGATTTCTCTGCATCATTTCCACAAATCAGTTAAGTTACAAAGTTACTTGAAATACTCACAACCAAACAATTTTAAAAGTAAAGCCTAGCTACTTTGAAAAGATAACTTCAGCTCATAGGTTGTTTAGTGTAAACAAGTCATCATCTATTTTTTTGAACAACATAATTAAACAAAAGAATTTGCTTGTGTTAATATTTATGTTATGCCATTTAAAAATTAATGTAGTTTGTATCATTTCAAAAGCCCTCTGTTTACATAAAAAAAAAAAAGAATCAAAAACGGTTTCGTTTTTTAAAAACTTGTAATTAAATGCAATCCAAGCAATATGACAGTTGTTGTACCTGAATACATATGTTAAACAGATTTCCTTTTCTGATCTGACGTCGCCTCTGTTTACTTTTGCACACTTTACTTCCGGGGAACATGAGAAGGCCGGAAGAGAGCGTTTCCTAGCAACCAGGAGGACAAACAAACTCGTAGACGCAATAGGAGCTCAACAATTTAGCATTACCGTAGTCTTGACTTGAACTCGTCAAATGGCAGGCAAGAAAAAAGAGGCAAGCCTACAGGTTGGACATAAACTGTGATTTTGACAACCCCCCATATTTTCCCTCTGTGTTTCCTTTTTGTTGTTGTTGTTGTTGTTGTTGTTTTTTTTTGTATCCACTCTCAAGAGTCTACTTTTCTTGTCCAGGCATCTGTGACAAACCAAGAACAGTGGGAAGAGATGCTCGCAACCAAAGGTTTAACAGGTAAAACGTGACAACTAATTAATCCCATTAAATGTGAGCAGCTGGTGTAAAAACATGAAGCTCAGCATCAGTGCTGATGTACAAATACACCTTTTGAAAACTCTCTATGAATGATCTGTCATCGTCATACTTATTTATTGTATTCTGCTGCCCCACTGTGTTCAGTGGGATAACTGCACATTGAATGATCACGCTAATCTACCATCATTCTCACATCCTTACACTCTCTGCATTCCCTCTCTTTCCTGGTAGTTGTGGATGTGTACCAGCAGTGGTGTGGTCCCTGCAGAGCTGTGGTCAGTCTTTTACGGAAGATAAAGAACGAACTGAGTGATGATTTACTTCATTTCGCAACTGTAAGGCCTATAAAAGTTCATTTACAGTAAGACACGAGGGAAACCAAAAGTGGAGCAGATATTTTGAAGCGTGTGTGTGTGTGTGTGTGTGTGTGTGTGTTCAGGCTGAGGCAGACAGCATCGATGCCTTGGAGGGGTATCGAGGGAAATGTGAACCCACCTTCCTCTTCTATGGGGTGAGTGTGTGAGATACGGTGTGTATGAATGGTTGAACAGAAAAGGTGTGTATATCGCAGGTTCATGTGAGCCATTGAGTTTTGGAGTTCACTTTTTCTTTAAATTGCTTACTATTTATGTGCTTACACTGTATGTGCAGATAATGAAGCAATGGCACTTATTTGTGACTCGTGCTTAATTTTGTTGTATGAATCCACATGCACATTCAATTGTCGATTAGCATGTCAATTAAAACATCCCAACAATTGTTGGCTTGTGTGAAAACTGTCTATGACATTGATTAAAATCTATTTTAAAATTCCTAAACATTTCCCTTTTAACTCACTGTAAAGTAGCAGTACAAATATTGTCTACAGCCTATTTACTGGGCTATCAGTTAATATGGTTTTATGAAAATCAGAATAACTGGTCTGTGATTTGAATGAACAGGGTGGAGAGCTGGTGGCTGTGTTGCGAGGGGCTAATGCTCCTATGCTTCAGAGAATGATTGTGGAGGAGTTGGCTAAAGAAAAGGTGGTCCTGGAGCAAGGAGGTGAACGCAAAGCGGTGAGAAGTGAAGAGACGTATTTAAGTTAATGCAGTTAAATAAATTATTATTATTATTATTATTCATTTTTTAAAGGGATCATCAATCATCTGATTGTCTCCTAAACTATGTGCTCCAGTTATTAATGGTTTAAAGTGCTGTTGTAGGACAGGATCTCACTTTGTGAATATTTCTATGTGTTTTTTGTTGTGAAATGTGCTATAATGTTAAATTATATGATGATTGAATTGGTCAAATAGTATTGTCCTTGCTGTTTTGCACCATTAAAGCTGATCAGGATCCTCTTGAATGATTTATTAACTGCAATGAAATAAACTAAAGGGACATGCCCAAAATAATATGAATGTTGACAGTGCAAAGTGAAGAGATCACATGCAGTCTATGTGCAAAAAGAATCAATTCATCCAACAATAGAAAGTCGATCACTTGCTCATTAAAGGATAAAGGTTTGTTTTAATTTAGAAGTCTCAATAGCAAAGACAAACATAATTGGAAGCAGTAATTCTTAGCACTTTGTGATTAAAAAAGACAAAATATGCAATAAAAATATCTAAGGCAACAGTACTCTGAACATCACAATTAAATAATGATTGTTATTTCATTATCTGTTTTTCTCTCTGTAATATAGTAAAATGTCTCTTGTGTGAAATAAGTTTTTACCTATAAACCAACTTGTTTATCAAAATAAAACTATTCAGAAGCTATTTGACAAGTAGTTGGTTAGGATCTGGTTTTTCAAACAAAACAAGAAAACAAAAAGTGTCTCTTTTGTGTCTTAATATCATTGGTATTGCATTGTTGCTCATAAGCAGTTTGCCGGAGCCACTTTGAGTCATCAAGAGATTCATCCTTTAGTTTATGTGAAAACCTATTTACAAATGAAGAATAATCAAATATTTGAACTAAAATAAAACACCCAGTATTCACAGCTGGAATTCATTAATAAAACTCTCTGTGTGATGATATTCATGTACGTGTTTGTTGTTGTTGTTTGTTTCATATTTCAGGTTAAAGACGATGGTCTTGTAAATGATGAGAACAAAGAAGAGGAGGAGCTGCCTCAGCAGCTGGAGAATATAGAAAGCATAATTGGTACTATGGGAAACAATATATCACAGTATACAGTGTTTTCAGGTTTTATAGGTATTGGCATTATCGCTTGCACTGTCATTACTGTGATAAGTGTTGTTTACTGGTGATGCTGTTTCCCTTTCAGCCTTTTTTTTCCTTTTTTTTTTTTTACCAGCACTGCTGATCATCACTCAAGCTCCTTTCTTCTCTTGCAGTTCCTGCCAGTAAATCCTACACAGTCGCCATCATAAAACCAGATGCCGTCGCTCACGGCAAGGCAAATGAGATCATTATGAAGGTACAGAGAAAAGTGCCACTGCTTACATTCTGAGAAGACAAGATTGTCTCAAGCCTTCCTGCTGACATTAATTCATTATGCTGGCATTACTCCCTTGGCTAGATTCAAGATGCTGGGTTTGAGATCTTGGCTCATGAGGAACGCACACTGACTGAGGTTGAGGCTCGACATTTTTACAGTCACAAAGCAGCACAGGTACGGTGTCTTGACTTAAATAAGCAAACGTATATGAAAAGCCACATATGGATATTCGGCACTACATATCCCGAAGCATTTGATGTGTAGGGTAACCAATTGCACACAGTGACATGCTGATCAAACAAAGGAAAAGTGATGATGAGGGTGCACAGCTTGTTATTGAGGCACTTAATATTCTTAGTCAATGTCTGGGAGAGCAGGCAGTCACGACGAATGCAGGAATCATTTCAGTCACCCTACACATCCATCTGCATTCCTGCATGAGGCTCAAAATAGATTTGCAGAGTAAGCAGCTTTTTTTTTTCTTTCTATTTTTTTTTTCCCAGTGACCTGTTTGTGATGAGATAACTGAAATAGACATATGTTTGTAAGAAAGGTGACCAGGTAAATGACTTAAGTGGAATTAATAGGCAAAATACATATTATTGTGTATCAATTGTAGTTTTTTATTTCATATTTTCTCTGTTACCCATTTAAAAAAAAATGTCTTTTGTTGATTTGCTTTACTTAATAAACTGGAGTACTTTGCAAAGTGAAAACCCCCCAGACCGTTTTCAAATTTTATGTTTAATTAAAAAAAATGTTCTCTGTCTGCTTGTGTCTCTGGATTCGTTTGGGATCTTGTTTTTGGAGACCTGCTTTGAGGACTTGGTGCAATTTATGTCCAGTGGTCCCTCCCATATTCTGGTACTCTCACAAGCGGAGGATTCAGCGAGTGTTGTTCCAGCATGGTGCGAGTTCATTGGTCCCGCAGACATAGAGGAAGCCAGAAGAGAAAACCCAGAAAGGTTTGTTACCAGGAAATATGCAAATGCATTTGGAAACACACACGCACAAAAAAAGATAAACAGCTTTAAAAACTCTGATTATATTTATGGAAAATCATCATGTCTTTGGAAGCAAACATATTTGTTTGTAGCTTTGGCATTTATTGCTGCCCTGTTGATCTCAATGGTGTGAAATAATCTGAGTGCAAAATCTGAAAAAGTGAGTGAACAGCACATTCGCACCCGCTCCATCAGACACACCCAAGCATTCTGCTTCCCTCTGGTTGAGCGCAAGCCGAGCAACCATCTGGTCTCAAGCTTCTCCTGTCTCCCCCCTGGCTTCCTGCAGCTTGCGGGCACAATACGGCACAGAGACACTGTTCAACGCAGTGCACGGTAGCGAGAACAGCGACCAGGCCAGCAGGGAGCTCGCCTTCTTTTTCCCTAACTTTAGGATGGCCTCAGAACGGGAGCAGAATGGGGAGGAAGGGCATGTGGAGAGGACACTGGCTCTCATCCGGCCTGACGCTGCCAGAGAGAACAGAGGTGGGGCTCATGCCAAATGCAACAACACAAACACACGCGTGTATGATACGCACGCGGTGACGGTTTATATTAAGGTAGTGGAACTACTCTCACCTACTGTTTGATGGTAGAGGTGAAGATTTTTTTTTTTTTTGCATCCTAACCTTTTAAAAATGTCTGATCCCATAGAAGAGATTTTGGAGCAGATCAACAAATCCGGCTTCACAATAGCCCTGCAAAGAGATGTGATGTTGACAAAGGAGCAGGTGAAACAGTTTTACTTCCAACATGTTGATGAGGATTACTTCCCTGCACTGCTCCAAACCATGACCAGGTAACGATGGCAGGTCAAATCACCATGTCAGTGCGCTCCTGGACAAGTTTGTTCAACGTGTGTGTACTTACAGAGGGCCCGTACTCGCCCTGGCTCTCGCCAGAGACGAGGCTGTACATCACTGGAAGAATATGGTTGGTCCTGCTGACGTCAATCAGGCTAAAGAGGAGAGCCCAGAATGGTGAGCGATGTGCACTTCTCTTCATTATCTTTTTGAAAAAAAGAACAAAGAAGTCAGAGTTATATGATTACCAGTCAAAACAATAGAACACTCATCAGGAGGCCATTTTGCAATTGAAATATTACTTGAAGTTGATTAGCTGTAATGAAGTTACATGACAATGGCTCAATTATTAAAAAAAAACATCAAATACTTGCCATATGATATGGATGGTACTTTTGAGTCAGATCATATTTCAACGCTGTGTTGTTGTGTATTCTCATAGTCTGAGGGCACAGTTTGCAGTGGAGGACGAACCCGTCAACCAGCTTCATGGCAGTGCAAACCATGAAGAGGCAGAACGAGAGATCAACTTCTTCTTCCCGAAACAACGGACACTGGCAGTGATCAAACCTGACGCAATGGAGGACCACAGAGGTCTTTACTTTAAATGAACAAATAAATGTTGAATAGTGTTTTTGTTTGTTAAACCCTACGATGTCTCAAAAGTCTTATAACATTGCTCGCGTTCACTCTCACAGAGATGATTATGGAGGAGATTCGTGGAGGAGGTTTCTCAGTGACACAGCTGAAGGACACGGTGCTGTCCAGGGAAATCGCTGAAGAGTTTTACAAAGAGCACAGGGAGAAGCCTTTCTTCAGCCAGCTGGTGGAATTCATGTGTCGGTAAGTCTTTCTGTGCACGGGCACAGCCACGGCAGCGGGGCAGAGTGAGTACAGCAGACTTGCCCCAAGTCCTGCTGCCTTTGCAAGTTTTAACAGCACTTTAAACTGTACTCCTTGCAGCTTCGGCTCAAGGCCGCCTCAGGCGAAGGGTGAGAAAGTCCATCTCAATTTCATTCTTTGTTCCACCGTACATCTACTTTTTACAGCCATCTTCCGCTCCGATTGGCCCCTTTCACGTGGTTGTTACACAACCGCCTCAGCACAGTGACGAGACTGCTGGGTACAACTGAGCACTTCATCCTGAGCACTTCACCCTCAAAATCTTCTGTGTCTGCAGCCCAGTATCGCCTCCAGTTTTGCCTTAGTTTTAGTCTGATCAACTGTGAATGGTTTATAAATTTGTCCTCATGACTTTGCCTCCTGGAAAGTAATTACCTTCCAACAAGGTTCAAGTATTCTGCCGTCCTCTTTGTCTCTGAGCAGTTTCTTTGAAAACAATTGAGTATTTCTTTTTATAGTTAATTCCACTTGATGGTTTTATAACAGTAGAATAGCATGGGTTGCTCTAATGTACAGAAAACCTCGTGAATCTACAGAAACTTTGCTGCTTTGTGCTTGAAAGATTCTGAATCTTTTATTTGCCTCATCCAGATTACACCTCAGTGTTCGCAGATGAAAGATATTGATCTCCACAAGTCAGCATTTATCAAAAAACAAACAAACAAACAAACAGAAAAAACCCCGTTGTTTGAGAAATGTCAAAATCAATCAAAAACACACAAAAAAAACAAAAGAAGCAAAACAAAGCTCCCAACAAAAACCCAACAACCCCAATAACAAAACAGTAGAAGTATCAGAAAAAAACAGGTTCAGTGGTGTCCTGGGTAGATAATTCCCTCTGTGCTGATTTTCACATACATTCATCCGTACCTACGGAGCGCCAGCGGCATCATTACTGCACTCATTGTCCTGAAGAACTTAAGAGAACAAACCACTAAACAATCCAATAAATAGCCCAAAACACAGCAGTCCTCCAACATCCCAGACAATTTATATAGTTGTTATGTGAATGTTTATCTTTTAAAAGGATGAATGATGAAGCTTGTCTGCAAAGGCCACCTCTTGCATTCACCACTTTTGTTGTCAGTTTCACTTCATTTACACCCATGTTTTCAAATCGGCTGTGAATGCAACTTTACTTGAGGTCGCTAGGCCGGTCAGTGCTGCAGCCGTCATCGATGTAACCACCCCAGAGACGCTTGTGCTGATATAAAGGCACATTCTTCCAACGTGTACAAAGAACCAACCATATATCTGATCTGCTACCTTTGTAAACATTCCTGTAACATGCCCGCAGACTCCAATTTACACAAACATTTATGAAGAAACTGGTTATTACAGTGTCAGTGGTTATAACAGGTTAATTTAATTTTCTTACAGGAGGTGGTAAAGACAAAAACAGCGCTAAATCGGTTGTAGTTCACAATGAAAGTTACTTTATGAGAATGTCGAGATAAATTATAATAGAAAATGAAATGAACATCGAAATTCCACGAGAGACATTTAAAAATGTCAAACTCTATGAAGTATAGGACTGTGTTATTGTTCCTCAACTTACATCCATAAAAAACTAATTTCAACATGGACATCTAGACATCTTTTTATTTGGCCGTACCAAATAATAATAGGTGAAAGGCTGGTTTTTGCAGTAATGTTGCTCCATTGTGACTTTTAACAGCAGGTGTTTTTCTCTGAGTTATTTCAGGCTGAAGCACTCCTTTGTTGATGACAAGTGACAATTTTTGTAACCCAAACTTCACAACAAATAGAGCAGGTGCATCATTCTTTCCCTGCATGTTTCGAAGGTTCGGAATGTCTTTGCAGGAAAAAAAGACTCAAAGAGTCATCAATCATCATATAATGAGTTCTACAGTCGTAGAAATCAAATAAAGCCCTGTTTATTCAAATTCAGGGGCCCCTGCATGATGCTTGTCCTGACCAAAGAGAATGCAGTGGAGGAGTGGAGGGCCATGATGGGCCCCGCAGACCCTGACAGAGCTAAAGAAACTTCCCCGCTGTCTCTGAGGGCTCGCTTCGCTACAGACATCCTCCAGAACTCCGTTCACGGCTCGTCCAATGTGCAGCATGCAGAAGAGAAAATCCGTTTCATTTTTGGTGATATCAGCACAGACACAGAGCTCAGCAGTGACGGCGAGGCTGACAAAACCAGTCCAGGTAATCATGCGACGTGTGCGACTGTCATTTCCATCTGCCACACCATCTGGTTTCATATAAGCAATTTCGTATTGAGGTTTGCTGATTATTCCTGTTAGAAACTGATTATTTCTGCCCCTTTTTTATATCTGAAAAAAAAAAAAAAACGAGCACTGACAACTTGAACTGCAAATAAAAATCAATTTGTTTCAGTGAAAGAGCAAGACAATTTGGAAGATGAAAACACAGGAATGACAACATCTTCCACGGAAGAGATTTCCAGCAACAATCACCAACACGACAGTATGTACAAAATGTCTGAACAAGCCTGTGCTCAGTTGAATTGTACACTAAGACAAACATAAAAATTGTAACTCGCGACATCCTAAAGAGCCGTTCTCAAGTCATTTAGTGTGTCGTGTATCTGAGTCTGATAAATACATCAGAAAGTTTCCTGACATTGTTACTGCAGGGCGTTATAAAGTTTAAGGAGGTAAATATATGCATAAATAGACCATTAACCCAATCTTTTACCAGCCTTGTTTCTTTCTGGTTAGTATCACGCTCCAGGTTATTGCTGATGCCTTCGACGCTGCAGCTACTTAAGAAAACCTTTTGCCATAAACCTAAAAGTGATTTAGTCTTGAAAGAAAAAAGGTATGAATTGTTCTGGACTCAGGAATTTTTATTTAGACAGGAGACCGTTTCAGAAAGAGGTTGTGCTTGTGCCGTATCTTGCAGAAGCTCCAATCTTAACTGGGACACAGCAATTACTGCGTTATGTCCTGTGAACTGGGACTAGGTAGCAAAGTAGACACTTCCTTTTGTAATGACAATTCAGATCGCTTCCATGAAGCAGAGGAGACAGCTCCCTTGATTCAGAGAAAACCATTCCCACTTATCTTCATAATGCCACGGACAGCAGCTGGAACTGGGATGTAAATTGCTCCTGCAGTCGCTGCCGGGAGAGAAAGAAGTAAATCTTAATGGTATCAAACCAGCTGTAGCTCAAAGATGCAGAATGGAGCTGAAATGTTGTGCACCTTCGAGGGATCTCATTTTGTTCACATAGAAATTGGCCCAGGAAGTAAAAATGGGCATCTGGACACATCCCATCGTTAATAAACTTCAACAATGCAATGTTAAAATATTATTGTATTGATTTCTACCATTTCACATTAATGATACTGAGCTGTTGGTTATGAGCAGTGACATTTGGAAGAGTTCATGTTATTATTTGTCTTCATTATGCAGATGACCCCACCGATTCCAGCTCCAACAGTCCACAGGCAGGAGGAAGTGGCGATCCAGAGCATTGAACTGACATCAGCACTCTGATGAGGCTAACAGAACAATTGTCAATCTATTAATCGTGAATTAAACAAGACGAATACTTTAAGACGTTTATCATTCCTGAGCCGCCTTCAAAAGACACCCTCATGAAGTGCTTAAGCTTTTTGTGATACTACATCATTGAACTCTACATCATACAAAATACAACATGAATGCAAATACCAATCCTGCAAGATACACCAACATAATATTTTTGCTGAGCTGTAGTAATCCTTTTAGAAAACCTAATTCCACTCACCTGGGAAAGCGAAGAAATGTCCTTCGTTCACGCTCAAGGCTACACATCAATACTATAAACAACAAAACCTTGGTCATATTTTTTACTGGATTTGGATGATTATTTATCTGTTTTTAACCTTTTATAGAGCATTCATTGAAATGCCACATTCAATACTTTGAAGTCAGTGTAGAACAGCCTGGTGTGCCATTACCGCATGATAAGATATGATGCAAAGCATTTTACTGATCCAGATCACGCACCGTGAACAGGGAATAATAGGTAAAGAAAATGGATGGATAGAACATACAACAGCAGCAATAATCTCAATGCTCAGTATGATAATCCAATCGGGAGTTACATACAATTGTCATCAATATAAAATTGATAGTTTTAAAAGAAACAGGAAGAAATGCACAAGTTGCCAAATACAGCCACTTGCTTGTTAAAGTTATAATACATTTCTCAGCTGAATTTTTTTTTTTTGTGGAAATTATTTATATGAGGAAGTAATGTGAATGATTCAATTTCTTTGTCTTTCAATCATGTAAATTTGTTCCTCAGTCATCAATCATTCAAGGCAGCATAACAATCTTTATCTATTGCTCTAATTAAATGAATCAGAAATCCAACCAGGTGTTAAAGACAACCTTCTTTCTGCTGAGAAATTTTGTTAAAGTTTCTTTCTCTTATTTTAGGACCAAAAGGGAAATCGTTCATCTATTAATCATCTGTAACCTTGAAGCTGGACTAAAGTAATCAGCATTTATCAGCTTGGGGAAAAGTCTGAATATCCTGTTTACACTCATTTGTCATAAATTCTGCACCCCGGTCTCTGATCTTGCACTGCAGTGGTTCCCAATCTGGGGTCCAGGACCCCCACGAGGAACAAAGATCACAGAGGTGTGAGGCCTGTACTGAAGTTGTTAGATATGCACATGTCAAAGGATAAAGAAATAACAATTTGTGGAAATCCAGAAAGCCTATTCAGATGAGCTCATGTGTCTTTGTCTTACCTGATAGTAAAGATGTCACATAACCCTCTTCGAGAATGACTAATGCTAATGATTGCATTTTCACGGCATGGCACCGATAGCGTACCTCACATAACCTGATCCGACGTGACACTGGCCTCTCAAAGTCTTCTGTGAGCATCGGGATTATTGGTTGCCTTCGTCTTCACTGTGGGTCACCAGGGCAACGTGCAGACAAGCAGCTATACTGACAGGGTGAAAGGTCTCCGTATTTCTTAGTGATGAGACACTGTTGCCCGAGTCTGAGTGAAGAGCATCTGTAAGGAAGTACGTGATGCTTTTCCCTCATCCAGTGATGCTCTTTGGATAGGAAGAATAATGAGCCCCAGGTTGATGGCTGCAGAAGGGGTCAAAGTTGGGATTGAAAGCAACGCTTTCATTTCACGCGAAGCTTCCAGCTCTCCTTGTTTGATCAAGTTAGTTAATAAACAATTGTGAATGAGGCATCAACCAACCACCCCATAGCAATCAGCCCGTTTCACGTTAAAAAAGATGGTAAACAAGCTGTAAAGTTAGATATTTATTTATTTTCTCTTATTTAGTAAAAGCAAAAACATAAACACAGCTTATCAGACTATCATCAATAAAACTTTGCGAACTCATGATAGGCAGAAATGTCAGAAGAAGCACTTGGTTATCTGCTGAAATAATCTTTGATGCTCTTTTTATTCGGGCTTTGTACAGCCATATTGGTGCCATGGCGCTGACCACGAGTGTCTTCAGGTGGAGAATCCTCCCAGTCGTCGGCGGCCTCCATTAAGATTGCTTCATCGATATCAACGTCGGCACTGAAAGAGCTCTGGAACATCTCCATGATATTCCTTTGGTTCGAGGCCTGAATACATACAAATAATGATCGAAATTTTAGGCTAGAACGTTGATGTCATTGTCGTGGTTAGCACTCTTGCCTCATATCAACAATGCTGTGTGTCTGAACCAGGCCTCTCTGTGAGGAGTTTCCATGTTCTCCCTCTGCAATACTCTAACACCAGCATTCCAATTACTACAACTAGTAATTCCTCTCAAATCAAGTGCATACAAATATGTGTTACACTATTTTATTTTTTTTAATTGTTGGCACATTTCTACATTTTGTCTGCAGGCAGTTCTGGAGCAGACCAGCTCCTCCGACCAGTATGAGTGTGTAAAAACAAATAGTACTTCTAAAAAAAATGTTTTAATGCAATAAATTCTGTGAGGATTGTAGTTCAGCATAGCAAACTAACACCCCAATTCAAATGGAGGAATAATTTTCATTCTATACACGATACATCGGTACTTTCATTTGTTGAAAACGGCATTATTGTGGTCAGTTTACCTTGGAGTGGAAACTGGCATTCACGGCATTATCGGAGAGGTTTGACTCAGACAGGCCCACTTGCTCCAGGACGTTCATTTTTAACTGGATCATTGGCCTGTAACGGTTCACAAATATATCATTACAACGGCTAAATTCCTTGTTTGTCACAATATGCATATTCCGTCGGCCTGCACTCACACGCTGTTGACTACAAATTTGCTAAAGAAAGTATGAAATTGATGAAGATGGGAGGAAATAGCCTGAAACGCCATAACAATCCCCACGGTCGTACATTACTTCCACCTAATTGAGACATACCACAGGTGATCATCAGCAGTTCCCTTGGCAACCAGGTAGTGAATGTTCACATTGCTGGTTTGTCCAATGCGGTGAACTCTGTCCTCCGCCTGAATGAGAACCTGCAGAGAGAATAATCGTTTTCTTTAAAGCAGTGTGGAGAGGGGGGTAAAAAAAAAAGAAAAGAAAAAAAGAGCATTAGCAGTTTCACTTTATTACAAAAATATTTCCTGCCTTCATTCAGCTGCAGTGACTCATAAAAGGTCGAAGACTGCTCGAGAGAAATATCAATAAAATGGAAAGTCATTATTCAAGCGTATAATTCAGCTGCTGAAAGCTGAATTTAAAGTACTATCAAGTTTCCTCCTAGAACTGAAGCTGTGGGAATCCTCATAGATTTCACTCATGGAGGACAGCTTGTGACTTGGTTCACATTGAATCCTATGCATTCTCTGGATTTGTCAGTTTTGACAGCCATGGCAGTTTTAAAACTAACAACTCTTAACCTGGAGACCACGTGAACATAAAAATCGATTGAAAACGAGAGTTTTTTAGGCGACGTCTCCATTAAAATTGTGGTAGAAATTCCCATAAAACATTCTCTATGTCGCATCTTGAAGCAAAGACAGCCCGACCACGTTCCCAAACACCTCAAACATCATCAGCATTTCATTTTTTGGACGATGAAGAATAAAAGTTTACTTGTCTCACACTGAAGTCTTGAAGAGTTTAGAAATAAATATCAGACTCCACAGTGGCAGCTTTACTCATATTTTTCATTTGAAGTCAATTTATAACTCAAGTAGAAATTGATTGCCTGGATTTTTTTTTTTTTTTTCAAATTGAAAACCACTACAGACCACTTTGAGCCTTGACAGTAGAGATGTGGTGCTCAAGCCAAATTGAAATACAGACAGTGAATTCAGATGGCGGGGATCAAAATATGGTCCAAGATGGTGCAGTCAGAGCTTCCTTTTACCCACCCCGGGATTCCAGAAAAGCTCGGCAAAGACCACCAGGTCCGCGGCGTGGAGGGTGAGACCCATGTTGGCCGCTGTGATCGACAGCACGGCCACACAAGTCCCAGCCGAGTACTGAAACTTCTCACACAGCTGCTGTCGCTCTGCAGATGGAGTGGCTCCATCGATACGGATGAAATTCACGTTCTGTTGGGGAAAAATAAAGAGCAAATGTATTAATAATAATAAGCAAACTCACACTCTTGTGTTGAGGGAGTTAAATACACACACTGTGTAATCACTATGGCCAATATGGCTGAAAACTATTATATTGATTCCATTCATCTTCCACATCGCCTGGTGATCACGAGGAGAAGATTCCAGCTGACTGTTTGATCTGGTCACCAGGTCATCGTCACGGCAGTGCAAACACAAAGAGACAGAAAAAAAATCACACGCAGTCACGCCTACCACTACGGGCAATTTAGAGTCACCAAATAGCCTGCATTGTATCTTTTTGGACTTGGGTGTAGAATGTCATCGTCAAAACAAACTTTAAACATGGATTCGTTTTCTTTAAGGCCACATGAGGGTGTCGTCGTTGGCACTCTCTCTTTAAAGCGAGACTGGCGTTGGTCTGAGTTCGAGCTCGGCCTTTCTGTGGAAAGTTTGAATGTTCTCTCTGTGCTTGGGTGCATTATGTTGCGTTTCTTCTCACAATTCAACAACGTGCATGAGATTCAGTGGTGATTCGAACGTGTGGAAATACGTTTGTGACTGCCCTTTGCACGTATTCAGCTCGGATCAGCTCCAAATGTATGGATGGATATTCTCAAAGCAGCTCCATCGATTGTATTTTCTGAGCAGTATTTTTTCCCCTGCGCTCTACAGCGAGTTGTAAATGTTTAATTACTCACCTTTTTTTTTTTTTTTTGCACACTCAAGCAAAAAACCTGATGCTCATTGGCTTCTCTCTCATTCAAACACACAGGGCCTTGAGCTTCGAAAAACAACCACAACCGATGCTTAAAACTGTCCTTGTGTCCCAGCTACCCAACATAAACTGTCCTTGAACGCCTCTCAGACGGTGCAGTTTTGCAAGTTCTCCTTAAAAACAAGCCGTTTATGGTAAATAACATGAATGCAGTGGAGAGTATTGGATGTTTTTACTCGTAACTAGACGCTGCAAAAAAGTATTGATTTAATTCACATTCAGCTAACTTTGTGCATAATGTAGCATCTTGCCATGCTTTAGAATCATATGTTGTCAAATCTGCAGAGTTTAGTTTTTTTTGTTTAATTAAATTAAGAAATGTGAAATATAGGTTCTGCTACACAACTAATTAGAAAAATCTTGACTGACAACCAACTAAAGCAACACACCCATTAATCAATGGGTGTGTTGGATCAAATCGTAGTAGTAGTAGCAGTAGTAGTAGTAGTAGTAGTAGCAGTAGTAGTAGTAGTAGTAGTGAGCTCAGATGTGACCAGACCAGCCCACACGTGTTCCCTGCAGCTCCTGACGCAGCTGTCCTCACTGACTTTAACACCCACAGAAGATCCCTTTAGGGTTCCTGGTTGTTAAAGTCAAAACGCTTTTCTCTAACGCCCCACTGACAATCATTTCCATAAACAGTCCTTTGTGCTGAGTCACATCAGTACGTCTCTTACCTTCTTCCCCAGCTCGCCGGTGATGTGATCCAACACTAGCTTGTGATGAGCAAACACGAGGAACTTCTCCCTCCCACACTCCAGCATGTCAGTGATGTACTCCCTGACAGAGACAGAAGAAACTACTGTGAAGCCCAACCGTTTCTCAGGAAGACATTTTCTGCTTTAATGGGAAGTCTTTAGGTTATCCTGAATGCGGGGCAATCACAAAGCCTCAACAAAAGATTAAGTTTCTTTTCATTATTTAATCTCAGTGCTCATCCAATCTCAACCCATTAGACGTCCACGACCATTAGACGGCCTGTACTTACATAATGGCTTGCAGCTTGGCATCGGCTGTGTGGTTGTAGAAAACAAGGAGGGCTTCCTTCTCTTCCATCTTCTGAAATAGATATAGGGAACAGCGCATGATAACAACTGACAGGAGACTCTGTTTGATGATTTGATAAGACTGCCATTACTCAGAGGAGCAGCAGTGTGATTACAGACAATCAAGCTCAGCAACTCACTCCCATCGGGTACATACACCCTCTTGAAATGAGATGGAGTAGTCTGGCTCTTTAAAAGTGTGCGTGTAATAATCCATATTATAATATATGAGGCCTGACATCCTTTTTGATATAAAGTTAACTTTGCTCATTTGTATGTGTAATCCCAATGTTTGACTCAAAGCAGCCTATAATTTTAATTTGTGTACTTATTTAAATAACTAATAGTATATGTTCATCACTGCTGGTCTGCCTTTGAGATAAATTTAAAAAAAGGTTAGAGTATTGATCATTTCTAACATCTGTACTCTCCAGCCAGTTGTAAAGCAGTGACATCATCTCTCTTTTTTGCACCATCATAATCTTAATTTTAGCAGTTGGCTGTTTTTACCCATTGATTTTGTAGACGGGAATAAGAACATGTGTCATCTCTAATATTTGCAGTTCAATATTGACTTTCATTCAAGTGAACTGGAACACACAAGTGTGTAAATAACGCGTATGCCTTACATTACGATGTCCCTGGGAAAGCTGCTTGGCTGCGGCCGAGAGTGCAGCCTTTGTGCGAGAACTGACGCCGTCTACGGTGATTGTGACCACCTTGCGCTGTTTAGCCGGAAGCTGCGAGAGGACGTCGGACTTGAGACGGCGTAACATCAGACACTCCTCCAACAACAGCTTCAACTCGGCCAGATTGGAGGAGCCAGAGTAGTCCCAGCCCCAGGTCATCTGTGAATGAGAGGATCAGCAGAGGGCAATTAATAAAACACGAGGGCGGAATGGAATTTAATGGGTAGACCATTAAAGTCGGACATTTCCTATTTAGAAAGAGTATAAATATTAAGGTGCTTTTTTTTTTTTATCATATGCCATTATTTTCTTTAATTATAGCCAAACTCTGGCTGAAGAGAATCCTCTCACAAAAGTTGAACATTTCACAAGAGCAATCGTGACCAAATTCTCGATAAATTAGACCTTTTAATCACGTTGTTCCCATTTAATCCCAGTTAAATTAACTTTAGGCCATACAGAGTTGAGTGGTTGGCTCCAACTTATTCAAATCAAGAGCGTCCCCAATTTGGGTCCAGGTTGGGTTTGAGGTTAAATGATGACTCTCAAGTGAATATAAATGCGAGTGTGTGGCTGTTCGTCTCTCTGCGTTTAACCAGGCTTTCACAGAGTCACATTGGAATCAGCTCCAGAACCTCTACAACCCTAAAATGGATAAGTGTTGAAAGTTTAACTTCAAGTTAAATTAAGTTTGCTGGAGAGGTGTTGAGTGAGTTAACGCTTCAGTTCTCAACTCCATTGCTTTAATATGGCCCCACACTTTGATAAGTTTGCTCCTGAACCCAGTGGCAACAAATGTGGAGAATAAACCCGCTGCAATGAGCAACTGACTTCCAGACCACGAAATCTTGATCTCCTCTGCGTGTTGCCAGATTGAGGAAACCCCAAGAAGGCTATGAGAAGAGCAGCGGCAACAGAGGTATCAATGCAAAGGGTGGAAAGGAAAAGACAACCCTCACCTACTGGCTGACAAATGTAAAATTGCTGCAGCACAAAGTGGATCATTTGAAAGAATGGAATTGCTCTGCTTGACATGCCAGTTATGTTTGTGGCTTTCTAGCCGATTTTGCGGCAGCTTCTTCCCCCACACCATCAGAAATACAAACTCCCTCAGAAACCCCCTTCCTCCTCACAGAGAAAACTGCCTTTTTTTTTTCTTAACAAGTGAAAAGATGTGCTTTGTTTACTGAAGTTTTTTGTTTACACTGGGAAATGGCTGCGGGAAGACTGCTGCACCAGCTGCTTTTCTTATAAATACTTTTGTTTTTCTCTTCGGTTTGTTCAACTTTCTTTCGAAACGTGTTTTTCTGCATATATTTTCACATCAATCCTCAATAACACAAACCTTGAAACGTGTTGTGATCACTTCACCATTGTATTCATTTCAGGCAGTGAGGAAGAAATTGAGCACAAGGACATGAGCAAGTTTTACAAATGCAATATTATGACTAGATGAGAAGGGGTCAGAGGAGCCCTTGAGGAGCGATCCTGGTCTGCAGTGGTCAGGATCACTCAGGAACGGTCAAAGAAACCAGCAGCTGCGAACAGGAGGCAGGATCTTGAGTGGACGAGGTTCATTGATGCATATGGTCCCCTGGAGGCCTCATATCACAATTTGCGGGAGTTCTGCTGCTAAGGTCTCTGTGCCAAATACCACAGCACACCTGAGTGGAGTGCATGCATCGATAAGTCCTGGCAGTTTTGGCAGCGAAACGGGGCCGGCTCAAAATCCGGCAGGAGGCCATAATATTATGACTGATCAGTGTGGTATTATTTACTCAATCAACAAAACGTGTCTTCATATTTATCACTGTATTAACCACGTCACTCGGTAAATGTATTTGCTGGTTTCAAAGGTGTTGAGGAGAGGAGACTGGTTTGTATCATTACTTCCATCACATATTGTTTTTACAAGAATGATGAGCCCAGATGCTAGAAAGTGTTGTTCATCTCTTCACGCACAATCCATTTATGAACCATTTAAAATAGACTCACTTGACTTGCAATATAGATTTCACAATTGCCATTGAAAAATAATTAAAGCATTGCTTTTGTTTGTGAAGAAAAAAAATAATCTCTTCATGGAGAAGTAATTGGGAATGAAGCAATAGAAGTTGACAAAATGGATTTAGCTGTCATCTTAAAAGTAAACATTGTGGAACGGTGTAGACTACACTAATTATAATTTTCTTCTTCTATTGTGTTCTCATCAGCAAGTGTACACACTGCCTCTGAAAAGCGTCAAACTATATAATCTAAATAGAGCACATAATCTCCTCGTATTAGCCGTGGCGCCCTGGAATCACAGTCAATTATCACGACACAGCGTTAAGCATCGCAGTTACATTTTCTTTTGGCTTAACAAACCTGTTTCGCATCGCAATAACGCGTCCCAAACTCATGGAAGCGAGGGAAGAGCGTCGGTCTGACTGCCAGAATCTGAGTGTAGAGCTCCGAGGGTCTGGACATGGCAGGGGTCCCAGACAGAAGGATCACTCTCTTCGCTGCCTGAGGATGGAAAAACAACTTGGATCAATGAGCGCAGCCAACAGGGCAAGAAATTAAATTCTCACTGTGAGCCACATGTTGGAAGTCTTTATGGGTATGTGCTCGCTGTCAGTGCTCATATGTTCGACATAAACGAGTTCTCTCTCTGCACAAAGACGGGGAAATCTCATCGGTACCTGTAGGGATGATTTAAAAAGATTATTTAAATTTACGCCGAGTTCCTTCACTGTAATTTGTATTTCACTCATCAGTAATACTGTTCAGTTTAATTACAT
Source organism: Blennius ocellaris (assembly GCF_963422515.1). Classification (NCBI taxonomy): domain Eukaryota; kingdom Metazoa; phylum Chordata; class Actinopteri; order Blenniiformes; family Blenniidae; genus Blennius; species Blennius ocellaris. The sequence continues at coordinate 14,382,573 of NC_137655.1, read as the reverse complement.
GAATATTCAGGTATCACGAGTTCAGTGTATGACTTGGCAACAGTGTTTCATCGATTTTTGTGTTTTGTTTCATCACATCTATAAGATGTTAACATAAGAATAGGTTGAATCTTCATATTTCCAGTCTTGGTGGCATTTGTTTCGATTTGCAGAAGTTACACTTACACTTTTTACAACTTTGTTGATACGTACTGAGAAAGAAATCCCGGAAACCCTAACAGCCCTGTGCATGAACAAAATAAAGAATGAAAATAAAACCATGCACCTTCAGCAGAGGCAATGCAGCTTTACAACGCGCAGTCTTCATATTCTTCAAGAAGTGAGATTCGTCCTGCAGAGAATCACCATCAACTTATCATTTCAATCAGTTTCAACAAGCACGTTTCCAAAATCCTACGACGTACAAAAGAAACATATTGGAATAAGAGCTGACCATGATGAGAACATTGAAGGGGTTTCCCTGCTGCTGTTTATCCATCCTGCTCAGCAGGTCGTAGCTGACGATGCTGATCAGTCCAGACCTCAGGTTGTCTTTAGCCTTCACCACCACGTTGATGCTGTCCGGACTCAGGGAGGGGAGCCAGCGCCTGAAAGCCTACAATCAGAGCTCATGTTCCATGAAGACTTCTACAAAACACAGCAGGGCGACGGTGCTGTTTTTAATTTACATTCGGCTACGACTCAGAATATGCAGATGTCAGAAATTAATGGCCACTTTGCTGCTACTTATCACTTTCTAATTGATACTAAGCACTGCAACGCAGTTCACATTTAAAAACAATAACATGTAGAAATATGTAGCCCTGCTGTTTCTGCCCACTCGTCAGCTGTATTTAATAGTCCGCAGTTTAAATTCCCTTTGCTCATATGCTTTGCTGTAAATGTCTACTAAAACAGTGTGAATCAGAGCCGAGCCACATAAAGCCCTATCCCGCAACCGAACTTTGACTGAACCATCGTCTGCGACTTCGGCTCCCGATTAAAGGACTGAGTTTGATCTCAGAGAACTATTTTTAGAACAGGCTTTTCTTATCATGTCAAAAGACAAAGGGCCAAGCAAAGTCTGGAAATGCGGCTGGAAGTTAAATAAAGAGTCGATGCAACGCAAGGTGAGACGTAGAAACAGACCCGGGGATGAACTCGCAGTGCTGAAAGTGTCAGAAAGAAACTCAATCAGGCTTTTATACGACGGTACAGAAGGACGGTGCGAGCTGCAGACAACGGATCGAAAACCAAACCTTCATCAACCCAAGTGTTTCTTACAATATTCTTACAATATTCTAATGAGTTAGTTTGACCGATCATTTGCATTTATACCAATTAGCCATAACATTATGACCGCTGACAAGTGAAGTGAACGTTACTGGTAATCTCTTTACCATTGGCGCCTGACGGTCGTTGGAATCAAGCGTCAGTGAATTATCATGATATAGTAAATATGATAAATATTCTGGAGAAGTAGTTACATTTCTTGCCTCAGAGGGAAAAATGGTCCAGATTAGAGCTTGAGTTGATCATAAGAGCCTTTCTATGTTGAGTTTGCATGTTCTCCTTGTAAATGCACAGGTGTACTCCAGGTAGAACAGTTTCCTCGGACAGTGTTTTATGGCAAAATGTGTGTCTTTCTGTGCTGAATATCCATCGATGGATGGATAGTACAACAAATGAAGAAACATGAGCCAATTATGGAAGTATAATTACATTTTTAAAATATATTATAAATCAAATATTAGTCATTGTTGGATTGCTGGCTGGGAAAAAAAGTAATATGATAAACTGTAAATTATATTTTACAATTGAGTTCATATATAAATAATCAATTATAAAAACTTATATTGTTGGTGTTGTTGACACCTTTTCTTTTTCCAAAACATTTATCTTGTCAGAAATAATGTATTCAAATGAGTCAAAGTGAGAATTGAGCAAATCAGCCCAAAAATATACAGCAAACTTTAACTTCCATCTTAACTCACTGCTTCACAAGTTATCAAGTACACCCATGAGGCAAGAAATTGAAACATTAAATTGAGTGCTGCCATCTTTTCTGCTGAAGATAAAGTACTGAAGGGAGCAAGCAGTCCACAGGGAGAGGTTTTAACATTCCTCAAAGGCAGAGAGCTTGAAGCAGAAATCAGCATTATAATATGGAGGGCAGGGCTTTTGTCAAAGGCGATTGTGAGGACATCCCTCAGACCGAGCCTGCTGACTCGAGTCACAACGCCACTATTCAACTGAAACAAGGTGATTTGCCTTCCAAATAATGAGCGAGATGCATTTTCTGAGCACAAATAACAGCTTGCTGAATGTTTTTTCCTTTTTTTTTACCTCAGCCCAGGTGAAGCGCACAGAGGAGGGTGCCACCACTAATAAAGGCCACTCGTTCCTGTAGTAAGCTGCTATACAGATGGCCTGCACCGTCTTCCCCAAGCCCATGTCGTCAGCCAGGAGGAGGCGGCCTTGTTTAGACACTGCAAAGCTACAGACAAGACAGAAAGCAATAATCTTATTATAAAAGCACTGTTTGTTTTTGATCCACACACTTGGCTTTATTATAACAGCGCACAAGTAGGATTTAATAGGTCGCGTATGCTTTAATTCGCTCAAATTGAGTAAACTGCATCTGTAAACTGTCTCCTTTTATTGACTTATGTGCTGCACGTGGCAGAAAGAGTTCTAATAACTGCCCAAAGGCACCTACTTGACTCCCTCCCTCTGGAAGGGCATGAGGCTGCGGGTTAGCGTGGGGTCGATGCTGGAGAGGTCTGCCTCAGGGACGTCTAAAGACCTGGCTTCAGTCCCATCAAACCTGGCAGAGAAAGCCTGGATTACAGCCCTGGGCAGAGGCTCCACCTCCACTGCTGCTATCCCACCAAGGAGCTCCACTGGGTGTGGAACACAGTGTGGTTAAACAGGATGGTAAATGTAACACAAGAAACACGACGATGCGCAAAATAGATGAAGCAAATGCTCTTACTGAGGTTCTTGTAATCCTCGAAGGAAAAACTCCACTTTCTCGTTTTCATGTCTGCAGAAACCAGAAACGAAATAAGACTTATAAGATCACATATGACAATAGCCTCAAGAAAACCAAAACTTTCCTAGGAGGGTAGGTTTACCATAACTCTTTGTTGGCATTTGCTTAAACGCTGCAATGACATCAACGTGGTAACCCATGTCAACCTCGAACTTTGCGTGAGACACCACGGTGCACTGGCCCTGCAAAATGGCTCCAGGTTTCTGCCAGCCGTTGCACAGCTTCAGCAGTGCCGCAACAGCCGCACCGTCACGAGCCCGGCTGGTCGCTGTCGCAACGTCGATAGCCTCCATACCCTCCAGAGGCCTTAAAAACACAGAGGCAATGCCCGCCGCCTCCTCCACTGCAACGCGAGGTCAAAGGGACAAACACAGCTTACCACAGTCTGCAATGTGCTCAAAACGAGCATGGCTATTTCATCCAGCCAATTACTGGAAGTATTTACTTGTTTTCCATACTTAGAGGCCGATAATCGTCCAGGCTAAAGTTCCACATTTTTGTTGCGGGGTCTACGGCAAAAAAAAATAAAAAATAAAAAGAGAGGGGATCAGGCAGTGAGATCAACATGGGACAAAAGCATAAATACACAAACATTTAAATTAGCAATCTTATCTAAAAAACTGAAATGGACTAGTCAATATTAATGGAACGGATTGTTAAATAGCAGTTTGCTTTGTTTTAACCATGCTGTGCTGCATAACACATCCTGTACTTGTCTTAAAAGCTATTCTGGTTATGTGTGGGGATGCACTCATAAAACCCACAGCTTCAGAACACAATGCAGTACATAAACAAAAACCTTTATATAGGAATTTGTTGAGAAATGATAAAGAGGACTTGATTTCTAATGAAGATTGTTCGCTTGGTATGATGTGTACAAGCTTGTTGAAAAACTTGTTGGAAGTTTGACATCCTGTGAGTGTTGAGTTCAAAGATCAAGTCCATTTTTAATGTACGATACACTGCAAGTATCATCATTCTGCTTGTGTAAGTAGTACAATAACAATAATACAATAATTCAAATTTTAAATTATACATGGTTATCAAGTGAGCCAGTAATGTTATAAAACAGTACTCATTTCATTTGCTACAACTTACCATAGCTCTTTGAGGGGATGGATTTGAATACAGCAATAAGTTCCGCATGGTAGCTCACTTCTACTCTAAATCGGCCCTCTGTGTGAAGCACACACTTCCCTCGCGCAGAGATGGCAGGCTTCTTTGCAGGTGCAGCATGTAGAGTCGCAGAGTTTGGGGGAAGTCGTGCCACAGGACTTTGGGCAGGTGTACTTGTTTGCTTATAGAAGGAAGCGACTGCTCCTCTACCGCTGATGGAGACGGCGTTTGGCTTGGATTCAGCCGCCTTGATGCTGACGCCTCCACCAACAGACAAGCCAGAGGTGTCCAGATGCTTATTTGCCTGTACAAGAGGGTCAATGGCTTGTATTCACAAAGATACGTGGCACAAAACATTACAGATACACCTTCCCCCCCCAAGATTTACATTTAGCCATTGGTCTCACCTGTCTTGCAGAAGCAGAGTTGTTGAAGCCGCTCTGGTTGAATCCATTGGCAGTGACACAAACCTGCAGCTGACTGGGCTGATCAGTGTGTCCACTCTGTGGGGTTTTCTTGAAAGGTGGAGCAAAACGTTTTGGTGGTTGATGCGATGTTTCCCTGTGGCGAATGGAGGCAGCAGGATGAGTGGAAGAGCTCTGTGTGGGACGCTGGGTTTGCACTGCAGAGTTGCTGGTGCCTGCTGAGGTCTGTTTGTTGGTGCTGCTGCTCTGTCCAAGTCTCTGGGCTCTTCTCTCTAAAGCTCTCCGTCTGTTCTCCTCAATCTTTTGCTTCTGCTCTGCAGTCAGCTGATTGGACATATTTCGCGAAGTTCAGATGACTAACAACTCGATCTGAGCTGGAAAGCACATGTATTGTACTTTAAACTTCAAGGAGCATGTGGTCCTATCAAAGAGTTGAGCCTGTTCGGCCGATTCACTGAGCTGCACTGCTGCTAGCGGGAGCAGCTAACGAGGCTAATCTGCTCGACATTCAAACTTTGCGACAGAAAACAAAAAAGAAAACCCCGCTACAAACTGAGCGACGACTCGTCCAGATCGGAAAGGAAACCTCAGACGTGTGGGCTGAAGACTCCAGTTTGAGTGACAAAAGCTGTACATGTATCGTTACTTGAACAACTTTCCGAACAAACTGTCGCGCAGGAAGTGACGTTGGTAAACAAGTTGTCACGTGTAGGAGGCAGTTGCCAGGGTGATGTGGGAAGACGGAATAAATAAACGAATAAGTTTGACTGTAAAACAAGAGACATGGGATGAGTTTATAAAAATATGCAAATCACAACAGCCACATGAGAGTTGTTTTCTTTTTTAATTTGTCCCAGAAGGTATTATTAAAATTGGTTTTACAGTATAATGCGATTGTAGTCATTTTCACTAGTAATTGTTTTTGTGAAAATATAGACATTTCCATCACATATACTCTGCGCCACAACAAAGAAAAACTTTAAAGTTTACATTTAAAAGTTAAAATAACACTATTTTGCCAGTCCACACCTAAACTAAAAAGAGTTTGACACCTTGTCTTAGAACAAACTGCGTTTTGTAACAAATCGTTAGGAATATTTTGTGCTCAATGCTGAGTAAAAAATCTAAGAGATGTCACCAGAAATAATAATTTTATACAATATAGTTATTTTTAGATTTATTACATAATGAGTTGTATTTGTTTTGATCAAAACAACCGACAACAAGAAGACAAATACACATCCAGTAGAAGTAACTCTTCTGATAAATGACATAAAATGTTGCATCACCCATGTAAGTCACTCTGCTAAAATAAATAACGTTTGTAAAATCAATATCATTTATTAATTTTCTATGCATAAGGAAATCTACAGGAAATGTTTTTGTTTTAATGGAGTTAGCTTACAAATTACAATGTTACAATGTTATATTTCTTCTTATAATTAGGATAAGATATATAAATTGTGAGAAAGAATATTTCTCATGAAAACAGCAAATGCCACCATATTAAGTGACTTCATGTCAACTTGATTTAATTAGTTTGGTTTATTGCTTGATTGTTTATTTTGTTTAACTGAAAAACAAGTGAATAAATAACAAAATTTAAAAAATGAAAATGCTCCATGTGGATATTCGGAATTTTGCATCAGTAACTGTTTAAAGTCGTCAAGGACAAATAGTCCTTATGTTGTTGCTTCTGATACTTACACATACATGCAATCACAGTGACAAGACTTAAAATGAATACATTGGACAGCTCATGGCTTCATCTCACTTCCCCAGATCCCAAAGAAGAGCTCGTGGTCAGGTTTTGGCTTTATGACAGTTCATTCAGGTTTGTTGGTGAAAGCAAACATCTAAAACAAGCACGACAAGTGTTAGCTCTGTTGTGGGATGCTATTTGTTTAAGTGGACACAGAAAGACTCAATTTTCAGCAAAGAATTACCAAAAGGATCTTAATGCATCATTGTGCGAAGGTCCGCAACCAATATAAAGTGTCGTTAATCAAAACACATTTCTGAGAGTAATTGGACTTTTTCAGATCTGCTCAATACTACCCCTGACACTATTTTACACAACAGTTGTGCTTTGGACTAGATTTTTCTCCAAGCCTAAAATGATGGGCTGTCTGGGCTGATTTATGTTCCATAGCTATTTAATCAGGCACCACTGTGTGTCTGAGATATGGTGTTGGGGCAATCACTTGTAATTACTGGCAAAATTAGAAAGTCAGCAGGAGTGACAGAGAGCTCCCAGTTTATTTGTCAGTTTTCTGTTGGCAGTCCATTAAATGCTCACCTTGTGGCGTCCAGCTTGACCGCCGTACTTAAATAAATGCTACTAAAAAAGCACCAGGTCTCGGAGTTAAGCCACATGTGTATTCAATTCAATCATTCAGCCAAGCTGCACTGCCAATGGATTCTGCTCCCTCTCAGTCTATTCATTTCAAACCTGTAATGAAAATGTTTCACTAAAATGATTTACAGTTGTACAAGTATGAAATATCTTGCAGATTTAAAATGCTATTTCAAACCTCTACTAAGGGAAAATTGCTATTAACTGAATTTCAACAATCATTTTTGTTAGAATCTTGCAAAGCTACAATGTTTTTTTAATTTAATTGTGATGAGATTAGCTCAACATTTGAGCTACTTCAATTTCAGTAACGCTTCATTTGTGGTGTTGTTGTTGTCATTGAATGTTCACCCCAAAGAAGGTTTGTTTTTTGAAATGTTAAAAAATTGAGGTTCATTATGTGAAATTTTGCTCATGCTGATAATTGATAATTGACAGATGGTAGGTAAGCTATTTACTCCAATGGGAGAGCAAATAACCAATTGGCTTTTCAAACTTTTTAATCAAATCCAGATGCCTGGCCTTATACTGACACCATATTCCAATACATACAATTTAATAAGGAGTTTGTCCCCTTTTTGCACCCATAACAACTTCCATAGTTCTTGGAAGGCTTTCATCAACATTTCAGAGGTGCCCTGCTTTGTGTGCTTGGGTGCAGCATATTCAAATTGAAAAGGGTCTTCCTCAAACTATTGGCACAAAATTTAAAACAGAGCAATGTCTTAAAATGTTACACCTTTTGACAGGGGGTCTGGCAGAAACACCCAAACCCAATACTTAACAGGTGACAATAAATTGACCACTGGTGTGAGTGTTTGTATATGTGCCTGTTTTCCCTGACCACGCTTAATCTCGCCTTCATCTTCTTTGTAAAAAATATTGTGCTCTTCTTTAGATCAATAATCTTAGTTGGCCATAATAAGCAGATCAGATGATTTGAATACTGTCTCAAATGTGAGTGATTTCTAGGTGTAGAATGCTGATTATTTTGTATAGAGTACGCGGAATCCTCACAAACATATACTTCTAAATGCACTGGTTTGTAATTCATTACGTTCACCTGTGTTGTTGTCGCTTTTTATTTTCTCCTTTAATGATGAGATGCAGAACTCGTTTTTAAAATCGAGGGACCAGCATCTGTGTCACTTCTAACTGATGTGTCCTTGCGTCCTTAAAACAAAACAAACAAAAAAAAAGCGCAATGAGGTGTTTGTGTGCATTAGTCTCCGTCCAGGTCGGAGTAATGAGTTGGCTGCTTGCATCACGGTGCGGTGCTGACGTGCGGCGTCTGGGAGCTGTCCCAGGAATCATGGTGCTGAAGCTGCAGCACCGACTCAGCAGCCAATGATCGCAGGACGATCCGGGCCGATACGGATGCTTTCACCCGGAGCAGGACGGTCCGACGAGCTTGTTGGATTTTCTCGTACGGATGTAAAAAACTGCAGCCCGTCAGTCGGACGCGGGGATGCAATAATTGGGGACGTAAGCCGCACAGAGACTCACCAGCGACCTGCAGTCTGGCTGAAAATTCACGGGAAGAAAAAATCTCCGAACTGTGAATCGTGTAGAAATCGGCGGGTTGCTCGCCAGGTAAGACCGATTTTTTTTTTTTTTCCAACCTCGCGCCATCGATTGACATCAATTGATCCGAAAGCCTTTCAAGACGTCGGCAGCCATTGGAGCTGTGCTAATTTAGAACGTGGGATTTGGTTGATGTTGATATTGTTGTTATTGTTTATTGGTTGAAGGTTTGAATTTTAAGACTGAGGGCTGACATTTTGTTTTCTAGTCTATCTCAGTTCATTGTACCCAAGGCGGGTTTGATTCTGGGTTTGTGCACTTGTCGTGAATCTGGAGGGGAAAGCCTGTCTAGATAGTTTATGTTATACAGAGCAGACAGACTATTAAGGCCATGAAATGACAGGACACTGAGTGACCGGGCCATAGGCTTATTATTTGAATGATTATTCCCATCAGTCTAATATTTGACTTTCTTCTTTTAGCTCTTTCATTCATTGAACTTAATGGCTTCGGACACTTGTTTGCATCGATGGGATTTATCAGCCTTTTGCATTTGCATCCTCCTGGGAAGACAATAAAGAAGACAAAAAGAAAATAGGAATATAACACAATAAAAGACTAAAAGGCAGGTGAAACCCTCCCCAAACCGAGGCTGGAAAACGCACCTCTTGCCCCCACTTTCCCATCCCACGACTTGTGAAGAGGTGTTTTCTTATGCCGGGGACACATCCAGCAGCACACATTGCTTTCTTCCAGCACCTTCGCATGGTGCTGTGAGTTCCTGTCCGGAGACAGCCCGATGCTGCGCAGCCAGGGCATGTTGAAGAGCCGCTGCTGCGTCCTGCTTGGTGACCTGAGGGTGCTCCTGCTCGGGCCACCGGCACCCCCGACACCGCTGCCTCCGCTGACCCCCATGAGCGGCCAAGCGTCGGAAAGCCATGAGACAGGCGTGATCGTCCCCGACAACAACAACACGCTGACGCGGAGCCACCAGCACGCAGCGGACCGGAGCGCCCCGCCTGCGACGGGGACCGCCGGGCCGACGGGCGCAGAGAGATCGGTGGCGGGATGGGTGGATGCTGCAGAGCTGTCGGCGGCCCTGCGCGGCTGTAGCAGCTCATCTGACGACTGCTCAAAGGGCAAGCTGGAGGAGAGGTTCTCCCTCACCAGCTACACAGAAAGTGGCTTCAGGACGCCTGTCTGCAGGATCTGCTTCCAAGGACCAGAACACGTGAGTCAAGAGAAAAGAAAAAAGAAAAAAAATCTGCATTTAGATTAAAATTAGGCGTCCATGCATGCTCGTTCATCTGCTCTATAAATTAGTAATCACTTCCACACACCTTATAGCTCATAAAATACTGACATCTCATGGTGCAAATCATTTCCTCTCCAGTGAACATTAGTTAACTTCAGCAACAAGTAATCCAACCTTAAGATCTGCAGGTGCTGAAAATATTCCACATTTTCAAATAAGAATCATGTAATTCGCTACTACACTGAGGTGTGATTTGGTCAAGCACAAAAAAAAAAAATCCCTGTGTGTTCTGGCACCTTCTGAATGGGGATCCCAACTGCCTGCTTCACTCACCCCATTGTGTGGTTTAAAAAGACAGCTATAGCAGGCGGTGGGAGGATAATGAAACATCTTGTCCCCTATGGCTGAGAAGTGTGAAGCATACACTGAGATGCAGTAACAACTCACAGCAAAACTATGTGAATTTACATTCAAGCATTATATTCATGAAAACAAAAAAACAAAACAAAAAAAAACAACCTATTAATGTCTCTCACTCTGCTGGTTGGACACACCACCAGGGAAGTGAAAAAAGAAATACTCATGCAGAACAGAAGGGGAGTTTCTTCAGGTTAATCACAGTGCGCCTCTGCCTTTAGGGCCATATTGATGATAATGTCACACTCCATCAATCAGGAGCAGAAAATGTGATGCAAGATGGCAAAAAAAAAACAACCCAAAAACAATATTAAATCATAACTGAGAAGCAGACACTTAGCAACGTGCAGACACATTTGTTTCACTGTTTGCCAGAGCTTTTGAGAGCACACCTATGAATATGTCACACCTCGCCAATTAGTAATAGAGGTTAGGAAGTGATAAAAAAATATATTTTAAGAAGCGAAAAAACACAGATGTGGAACAAAACTTCATGCACACACAGTGGCTTTCCTTTTTCCAAAGCAGCCCATTTACTGTATCATTTCATGGTCATTGCACAGTGTATAGCCGATAATCTGTCTGTGTTTCATCAACTAATTACTCCAAGAGCAATTTTGTGCACCATTCCACCTCTGAGCACAGACTTTGTAATTATTAGTGACGTGAGGTCGAGTTATAAGATTGGAAGACAAGGCCCTATCCATTTTTTTCTTCCCCTAAACTCCACGCATAGTCAATCTACTCTGCAGTGCATACAAAGTACTGCCTTCAAAATGTTCTGTATTTCCCATGGACTCATCCAAAACAGCTCATTAATGCTTCCTTGAGACGCTGCAGCAAGTCAATAACACTTGATTTCATGCTGCCTTATCATTATGCAAGTTTTTATCTTTCACCTTCCTCTCTTTTCCCCGTCGTCTCTGAGTTGTTGGTTTGGGTCAGGTCCAGATATGGATCTGCTGAGGTGTAAATGGGTACCAGGAGAATGAGGCTCCATTTGAAAAGAGAGATGAGTGGACTGTCTGCGTGTCACTGTGCGATACAGGCAGTGGGGACATTAGTTATCCTCTATTCTCCCTCAGCCTCCAGGATGTCACATAGACCAAGGCAGCCACTATCTGATCTGACAATCCACCTCCAAAACACTTCCATCCCCAAGGCTGAGATAGTCAAGACAGAGTAAAGAAGGGAGCGAAAGACATAGCATTCCTCAAGCATCCCAATAGAAAAGGGCCTTGAGTGTCCGTGAGAGGCATCTCCTGAAAAACGATTGTACTCTGATTTAATATGACACCTACCGATGTAATAAGTCTGTGTAATCGAATTCCTGTCAGTGTGTTCGGTGCCATTTTCTTTGAGGTGAAATTCAGAGGTGTTTTTTCTGTTATTAAGCATAGTCCTTTTCGTCACAAATGCTCATGATACTCAAAAGTTCATGTCTGATTTTTTTTTTAAATGTTTTTTTTACATAATAACTCCTCTTCTTACCTTTTCATGAAGCAATCCTTTCAGCAAGCTGTGAGTTCAATCAAAAAGAGTCACAATAGCATGACATTTCCTCTCTAGGATAGTACCTCATCCCCAGAGCTCATCAAGGCAACACTGCCTACAGAAACAACGTAGAAGATTTCATATAATTTGATGGTAACAGTCTTGCAAGGAAAATATCACTTCATAGCCATTATGTGGGTGAGACAAATGAAGCCATATATATATATACATATATAAATCATGGCGTGCCGTTATTTGAAAGGTGAGTTCTTTGAGAAAATAGTCTTGAAAAATGAAAACTGAAACCAATCAAGGGAGACCACTTTGGCTGCAGACACAATCTACAACACAATGAGCAGCCAGACCAATACCAGACATAAATTCAACTCTTTTAACTCAATACCTCGGGTTATTCATCTACTCTTTAATAAGCAGCCAACTCGAGACATATTTCAATCCATTATCAGTTCTATTTGACTAAAGGTCAGTCAGAAGCTTTACAGAGAGCGCTGGCTTGCTTCTACAGAGCGTTTACTTTATTCAGGCTTCTGCTTTCAGCCCTAATCTTAACGCCATGACTCAAAGAGCAGGTAATTTCTCTGCTGCGTCCCGGGATCCTAAAGATGTACAGCAAATAACCATGTGGTGCACAAACGTATGAAAGATATTTGAAAATAATATACAATGAAAGATTAAAGGTTGTGAGGTGACGTGGTGTCACAAACCTTTAGACACTGCTGTGCCCTTTGCAGTCATTGCTTCTGCCGTCTTTTCTTTACCTTCGTTTTATGCTGACACTAAATCTTTTCTGCTTCGGAATCACAGATTCTTAGCAGAACACACCTAATGCACTTGCAAAGTGTGTTTGTCTGACACACAATGAGAAGCCTTCAGGGGTCAAATTAGCATTCGTCTTTCTATATGGATCCTCAGTATCGAGTCACGATGCTTTCTGTGCACCATCCTGTGCAGAGCGGCTGCTCTACCATTTGCTGGGAATGAGATATAAAGAAGTTGTATAAACACATAAAATCTTTTGACTATGCTGAACTGCAGGTGCTGTGAATTCATACGCCTAAATTAGAAAGTGTAGTTTTATTCATTTACCTTTGGAGAGGCATTAACTGCCACTGCAGGCCCAGTAATTCCCCTAAAATGTGCAATGAGTGGAAAACCTCCATATATGTTTTTCATGAGTTGCAATTCTAAGTAAATGAATCAAAATTATATGACTTTCTCTTAATGAACTCCTCTTCTCTCTAATTTGTTGAATATAGTCTAAACAAGTAGATATAAAGATGTTTTTCCAGATGATTGCAATACTGAATATTTTCTCACGAGTAATGCCGGCGGCGTGACCATTATTGGTCATTGTTCAAATAAATTTTCATTCAGAGACACTTTATTATTCTCCAATTTCTTGCCGTTTAGATTTAATGCAGTTTACTAGCATTGATTTCAGACCCTTAAGAAATATATATATATATATATATATATATATATATATATATATATATATATATATATATATATATATATATTCATAGCTGTCTAAAAATATTTGTCAATATATACAATGGGAATGGTCTAAATTTGAAAGGAGATATTGAGCACGCTGAGGTCTTCTGGTATAATGCAACTCAAACAAATGGAAAAACACACCCAAATTGATCAGACATATCTTCTCATCACAATGTTAATATTGTGTTTTTTTTTAATTAAATGATTCTTGCTGTTTGATCAACAAAAGGACATTTAGTTATCACTTTCACTTTGCGTGGGCTGTGGTGCCACGCTTGTTATCAGTCGCTCTTGCTCTCTCTCCAGTCTCAGTTGTATTGGAGTGATCTAGGTTTCAGCTCTTGGCAATCAGTGAGCGGCCTGAGTCCCACTGGACACGACAGAAGTGTTCTGGTGCTCTTGCCAATACACTCCCACCCTGGCCATCTGTAGATGGGCCTTTTCTCCACTAATTCCCCATTTTTCCTCTCTTCTCTTCAATCAGGGTGCTGCTCCGTCTGTCATAGATGTTCGTACAGAAATGAAATGGAGAAATCATTTGGAAATCTACCGTGTTTTCCTTTTTTCTTTTCATTATTAAACTGCTTTGGGTTTCCATTGCAGTCTCTTGGCACTTTCTAGACACGGAGGGGTGTGTGTGCTGATTTAACAATTCCATAGAAATGCAACTCCACTGATTAGAGAGGAGAGATTTCTTGCAGCAGCTGGGGTTAGCTAATTTATATCTTTTCATTCCCTACCGGCTTTTTGTTCAGTCCTGTTAAGGTTTGAACATCTACACAAGAAAGCCCTGCAATAAATTTTACAGATCCAGGTTTCTCGAGTGTGGGTCAGGGCCTTAAAAGGGTGGCTGGCTTACATTAAGAGGGTCATCATCAATATCCAATATGACAAGATTAGTAATATATTTTAATGAGCTCGGGGCCTGGGGTGAGAGATTATAAAAGTCTCATCTGTTCCTCAAGCTGAATACGGCTTTGGAGAAGCTGCTGGTTAAGAAAGTGACTTTGCACACATTACTGCTAAGTGAAAACCTTTTGATGCCAAATTTAGTAAACGTCATAGTTTCTCTTCATTTCAAGGACTTAAGAGTCTTATAACATATGGGACGAAGAACGGATGTTTTGGTTTTATGATATCTTGTCACACCCAGCTGGATAGGTTGGAAACATGATGGAACGACTAAAAATAAGGCTGCTCAATCTCTGCCCCTTCATTTGACAGCAATGATGTTTTTAGCAGCAATTCTTGGTTATTCAAGTGTTTTGAGGTTTACTTTTGAACTTTACCACTACAAAATCTTGGACGCTGCACCAAAGGTTGTGTTTTTATTTTCGCGCCTGTAAGCTGACTCTTCAGGGTATGGTCGAGCGGCAGAGTTTAAACAGGCACTGGGAGCACCATTATTCGGCTGTTCAATGTGTCACCATGTGTCTGTCACTGTGCCGACAGGGTGGATTTGAAATGCTCTCAGGTGTACTAACATCCTGAGTGACTGGGTCAAAAAAAACCAAAAAAACATACAGCTACTATGACCAATGTGTCATGACTCCGTTCTTTTGACAATATCTGCACCCAAATGTCAAAACCTGTTCAAAACTGTCCTGTGGATATCAGAGAAATGTCAGGAAATGAGGTGCGAGGTTTTAAATTGAATATTAAGATACAAACGTTAGAAAGGCAATAACTTCGAAGACATGAGACAGAGGGGTGAAGAAAAGTGAAAGTGAGGATTAAGTGTTGCCTTCAACGTTCCATTCCATTCTGGTCTGAAGTCACCATATTAACAATTATGATAATAATATAATATTTATGTGTATATAACAGCTTTATTTATTTTGGGAGCTGCAGTGTGACTTTAGCGCAGCATTTTACAGCTTTGTTGGGGCTGCTTGCTCTCTCACCCAAGCTCCAGTGACTAATCTTGTCACAACCATAATTAGCGATCAAGCTTTTTTTTTTTCCCTGTCAGCTAGGTGTAAGGCAATGTTTGCATTTCACACCTGAACTGTTGCTTTATTGTAATAGGTCTGCACGTGGTTGTCCGTTAGATATGAATTTTCTGTGTATGCTCACCTATTGTGCCCCCAAAAAACACACAGAAAACCAAAAAGCAAGACAAAAAAGATGTATTTTGTAAATAACAATATGTGGTATTATTGCAGAGGGTAGTATGATCAATGAGAAATAACTGCTATCAGCTAGTTAATGATGCTGAATCAGAAGTTTCTACTTGCAGCATTAACCTTTTAAGCTCCAATCAAGCGCGGCAAGACAATGACAGGACAGCGGTCTTCATTGCATTTTCTGTGTGCACTCTGTAACAAAATACAACAACATGACAGTAAAGTATGTATTTAATGAGGATAAACGAAAAATGACGCCTTTCTGAAGTGGCAGTTATTGACTGTGTGTCTTCTCTGCAGGGGGAGCTCCTGAGCCCTTGTCGGTGCTGTGGATCTGTACGCTGCACCCACCAGCCCTGCCTGATCAAATGGATCAGTGAGAGAGGCTCCTGGGCCTGTGAGCTCTGCTATTACAAATATCAGGTCATTGCCATCAGCACCAAAAACCCACTGCAGGTAAGCCAGATATGTAAAGAGACACTTAGCAGGAAAATAGATTTGATCACAAGATTTTAATCATAGTCTTAGAAAAATACAACTGAGATTAATGCTTGAATTATTGTAGGTTCTTGACAAACGTGCCAAACTGAGGGCCCACTGAGAAACTGTAAACACACTAAATTGCCTGCTTTTGTATACATAAAAAAAAAAAAAAACATCTCCTCTGGGAGCCAAAAACAGTTGTTAAGCATCACACATTGGCTGCAGCTCGAGTTGTGCTCTGATGATGAACTGAAAAATCCAAGGGGAAAAAATTACAATAACATTTGAATTAAGCAAGGCTTTTGAATGGTTGGAACAGAAAGACTGCAGGAGAAGCTTTTCCACTGCTTTTAAACTTTGGTACTCAGTTAGGGTGCTTTGTGAGTAAACACGAATAGTTCTTGTGAAGATAATTGAGGTGCTAAAACTGTTTGGGAGTTTATTTACCCACAGTCAATAATGCGTGATGCTTCACTTTGCTGGAATAGATGATGAAGTAAACCATTAGTGAGACCGTGTTAACAAATTTCCTCTGGTTTATTTCAGTTCATGCTTGTCCTATGATGGCTTTTATTTGTTTCTGGTTTGACATTATTTTGGCCTTTGCAGGTATTCCGAAAAGTCAACACAAAAAGAAGTAAAGACTAAACGTCAAGCTGTTCTGTCTCTCTCTTTCGCAGTGGCAAGCCATCTCCCTGACAGTGATAGAGAAAGTGCAGATAGCAGCGGCCATCTTGGGCTCCCTCTTCCTCATGGCCAGTATCTCTTGGCTCGTGTGGTCGTCCTTCAGTCCCTCGGCTCGCTGGCAGCGCCAAGATCTGCTCTTCCAGATCTGCTATGGCATGTATGGCTTCATGGATGTCGTCTGCATCGGTGAGCTCCTGACCTCACCTCGCCACACTCAAATGTTTATAATCCTTCTTGAGATGAGTTGGAACTTGTCATGGCTCGGACTAATATTGAGTGTTTCCAGCCTTTTAGCATGAATCCAGTTCTTTTCAGCAGGCAAAATGTCAAAACTGTTCAGCGGACTCTGTAATTATACCTGTCGGCTTTCAACAAGTAATTGTTAATACATGAAGAGTTTACACGATAGACAATCAATGCACTGAATCTATATGACACAGTCAGTTGCATCTAATCGATAGACAGTATATGGTGTGAATGTGTTTTTTCCTGATCATACACATGATTGCTTGACCAGTCTTTGTCAATATTTGTCTTTCGCACAGCCAATGGCTTAAAGTTGCTGGAATACATCAGCACCGACCGAAGTGCTTCTCATTGCGTGCGTTAAATGCACATCAGTCCATAATAAAACCCTACAGGTAAAGCAACGTTGAAGGGCGCAGATAGCACAAAAGAGAGAAAAATAATAATAACAAGTATAAGTTGACTAAGGCATTTTAACAACTTTCTGAATTTGTGGGGGTGTCCAAATTGAAATTTGCAGCATCGGTTTCAAGTTTGCTGTCCTCTGCTGCTCATGGGCTCATGTTTTCAGATGACTGTGTGATGGCATCTCACATTAGGAAAACTCTGAGTGCAACTGCAGCAGGGTGAGAGCAAGAGGAGATTGATTGTCTCCGGTTTGGTGGCGAGCATCGACTGTGGAGTCATTAACGGTGCACTTTACAGAGATTAACTTGTCACCTGGTGGACGTAAAAGAGCACAACGGCCTGACTTTCACTTATCCACAAAGTTGGAGGCAGGAAAAAAAAAAAAAAAAAGCAGAGATCAGGAAAGTTAAACTGATTTTATCAATAAAGTCTTGACAGTCTTGACAGACATTTTAGGGCTCACCTCGAGGAGAATGTTATGCTGCAAATGTAATGAAATACTTTATTAAAAAGGGTTGTTTCACCATTTCACTGTTTCACATCCTCCACTCAACTTTATTTCAGCCAAATACAAAAATAGGTTTTAAATGAGTGATTAGACAGTTGAGGTGATTTTCTATGAAATTGTTCAAGATCAGGAAATATGCTCAAATTGAATTGCGGATGTAGGAGGACTTCTTACTTTAAAAATGTGTTTTATGTTATTATTCATAAACACTCAAGACCTTATAAATGCATACCCCTACTTCATATTGCAAATGTATAATTATATAGGATGTATATGATACTTGTAAATAATCCATCCATCTTCTATATAGCTTTAGCCGAGCTGTATCTGGTCCCAGATGACTTTGGGTGAGGCCAGGGCAAGTCCTGGGCAGGTCACCAGTCTATAACAGGGCAAATACAAAGAGACAGAAAACCACAAACACTTGCATTTACAGCTGGGGGCAATATAAACAGACCGCTAACCTTAAAATGCATGTTTTTGGAATGGTTGAAAGGGAATGGTTGTATTCACGGAGAGGAAGAATATTCAATCTCCACAATGAAAAGGCTTGAATTTGATATATAAGGTATATTCTATCTGTGAGGTGAGAATTGTAACCACAGCATCACTGTACAGACCAGTATGAATACCGTAACTAAAATTGTAAGTTAGTGTACAAAAAGAAACAATGCATGCTATAGTTTCCTTTAGATGATTTTAATAATAAAAAGAAAAAAAACTAAGAAAAAAAGTCAGTGTTTGAGCATCTGTTTGTTCCAGATGGATTTCAATTTTCCAGATACTGAGTTCAATGAGTATGAATCAATAGGCAATTCTGAAATGTCATAACATATTATTGAACAACCCCAAAGAACCGATGCATCTTGTTTGCTAACTTAAATCCTGAAATGATGAGGTTCGCTGCATAATAAGTTGCTCCCTGTCTCCACAGAAATGAAGATCTTATCAATGGTTTATGTATTGCTGCTTAAAAAAAATGAGAGTTTTTTTGGGGGGGGGTTTTGGTCTTGTACTTTCTGCAAGCCTGAACACACTGAGCCAAACACTGCAGAGATATAGATCACTTTGTGGTGTCATTAAAGTGCTGCCACACGCTGACACTGTCTAACTGATGCTCTGATCTCCGCAGCACTAATTGTCCACGAGGGACCTTCGGTGTTTCGCATCTTCCATCGCTGGCAGGCCGTGAACCAGCAGTGGAAGGTCCTGAACTATGATAAGTCCATGGACAGCGATGACCTGAAGGACACCACTGTAGACAGGACTCTGACTCAGCCCACCCAGGGCTACCAGACTGGGATAGGAGTATCCACCTCCACCTCCTCATTGATGGTGGTGGCCTCCACGGCTGCTGGCTCCACTTCTACGACTGTGGTGATGGCTGCCGGAGGACTGGGGGCGCACATGGATCCCAGCGGCGGCAGCGCAGTGCCGGACCAACACTGTCCTTACAACATCCTCCACCTCCTCAGCCAACTGAGGCAGCCAGAGGTCCGCAGCCAACCCAGCAATAACACAAGAGAGCTGGTCATGAGAGTCACCACAGTCTGAGGAGTCAGTTGAGGCCTTATCTCACACGGAGGTGAAGGATTTATGAACCAGCTGACAGTTAACGAGGAAAGAAAAAAAAAGCCGTATCTTAACTGCACTGGATTAATACAATGTTCTTGTTTGTTTCAAAATGCATCTCTGATGTCCTTACATTGATTGAATAAAATTCAAAATTGTGTAATTTGCAAAGTTGGTTGGAACACGGTTATTTTGAGTCTGTGTGTATGAGTAGCATGTACATGGACGTATACTACTCCAAAAAAGTATTTTACATTAGTATAGAGTATAGCACCAAGTCAGATCATCTTCTGGGATATTGAGTTGGTGAGTTGAGTACTGGGGTGTTTATTAGTAATGAGTTTTAGCTCTGTAATGATGAAAATGACAATGAGACAACTTCTTATACAAAAATAATTTTACACGTTCATCACATTTTTTCCCCATCATCTTTTTTTTGTCTGGCTGATTTTTTGTTGTTGTTGTAGTTTTGCATCTGGCTGGGGTCAGTTTCAATACCTTAAGTATGGTGCAGTACCTTGACCCCACGCAGGCTGCACATCAGTATGTGACAGAAGGCTTACTGTGTCTCCATGCTCCTCCAGGAGGCTGGAGGAGACTGAGGAAGCTCAATGGAGATCCTCCGGAGGGCCCAAGAACGTCATCTATCATCCCATTAGGAGCATGCCGCGACACCGCAAAGAATGCATAGAGGCCTGTGGAGACCAGATAACAAGCTTAAGATCTGATGTGTTTCAAGGTGTTTACTGTTCAATCATTTTGAGCCATGTGTAATTTTCATTTTTTTTACAGCTACTGGAATGAGATATTCTTTAATTGGTCTCACAATAATATATTTATCATCTTAACGACAGCAAGTGTAAGGTGAGTTGGAGGAAATGTCGACATGCTCGAACAGAAAAGAATGAAGTGGCACAAAATAGATGTGAGTGGTGAGAAAAGTTATGAAGAGAAAAGTTGACAAACACAATAAAATCCCACACAGGGCATGACGACAGCTTGTGATAGAGAGAATTTAATGACCAGCAACCAGAAGTAAAAATAAAGATAGTTCAGGGTTTAATCATGTTTTGCAGGTTTCACCACTGTAAGTGTCAGTTTCATCATGCTGCAGACCATCCACAGATAACTTATGATTATTTAGACATGTGACAGTAAAGACAAAGGCCTGTGGTAGCAATAGATATATCGTGAATGTTAAAGCATATTGATTCATCTGCCAAATCAGTGACGCTTTTCAGATGCATTGTTGTATTACATTGAAAACATAAACTCATATGACTTCCTGAGTTGTTTCCTCCTTAGAATAACTCCAAAGTCAGTCTCTGTTTAAAAAAAAAAACATGCAAAAACATTCTTTGCCAGTGTCCATTTAAGGTCTTGTGTAAAGGCATACTTCAGTTGAAACAGCTGCTGCACATCAAAAGATACAGAGATAGTGGGAAATGCAGATGTTGAATGTTCAGTTGGTTCTTTTGTAATGAAGCAAACCCGTATTAGCTTTAGTGTAGTGTATTATTTGGCACTCTAATCTAAAACAAGACTGTCTGAATTCACTGCACTGTGCAACAATCATTATTAGTATTTTTTTTTTTAGAAATTGGATACAACTGTACAGCATGATGTAAATCACAGGCAAGAATTGGAAGCGCAAACAGGCTGCCTGAAATCATTTGTAAATAATGTTTTGTTTTTTTTACATTTTTTCCACTTCAGGATCAAAGCAGTTTTGATGTGGGTTTTTTTTTTTTTTTTTTTTTTTTTAAAGAAGCGGATTTCTTTGGTCTGCTTTTGATGGGGGTGCTTTCTTTTGTAGGAACATTTTGTTTCAGACACCATTATGTGATTTGTTGATTACAGGGAGTGTATTGGGCATGCTTTCAAAAAAAAAAAAAAAAAAGCACAAAATTATGACTTTTTATAGTATTTCTAACAATGCATCTAAACTATGGATAAAAGCTGTGATTTTAAGAAAGAAAAAAAAAGCATCAGCTGGTTCTTCTAATTGCCTTCACTTGTATTCTTATTCATGAAAACACATTTTCACCAACAAAACACTGCTGTCGCTGCCCGATGTCCATGAATTGAGGTTCACATTTGGCTCACAAAGCGGGTGATTTCCCTCTTCCCTTGGCTACGAGACTCAGATATGCTCTTTGATATTTCATCAGGGCTCTTGTTTCATGTTCATGAAAGCTCGGTTTTATCCAAAGGGGCACTGATCTCCAGAACATGTTATAGGACGGAAGAAACACTGCTATAAACATCCTTATACAGGGCGTGGTGAAAGTGTAGAAGCCTCCCGATGTTATCCGTCTGTGTCTTTGCACACAGTCTATTTTTGTATATGTTTCCAGAGTGGGAAAGCATCTAAATGCAAATAGTATCCAATGCAAAAGTGAAAAGCCTAAAAGCAAAACATAGGGTGAAGCCTTCACATGATTTGAGATGCCTATGAGCTTCTTTCACCATGCATCACATTAAGACACATCATTAGGATAAAATGTACTTGACATAAATGATATGTAGTAATTTAGAGGAGCTTTTGGCATTTTCTACTCCTGATGATTATTACAGCACACCAGCTGATAAACTTTATATTCTAATGCTATTAAACATTCAAATAGCACCATTTCAAATGTGCAGAATGCTCCACATTCAATGCATTTGGTGGTGGTGGTGGTGGGGGGGGGGCTTTCTGTGAGAAAGGCTTTACTGTTGTTTTTAAATTATTTCAACATCACGTAGTCAATCTGCTCATTTGAAATCCTGCCACCTTTCATCCCAATCACATGCCAGGGGTACAGTACATCTGCACAGAATCAGGTAGCATCATGATTTTCAGCTGAATTATTGAAGCCATGAAGTGCTGATATCAATGGGTGGGAGCTGCCGTATAGAACCAACTTGCAAAGCGCTGAGGGGTTGTTTAGAGTTCACCGTGAATCTGCTTGCCTCAGTTCTCTTCACACCTTGTCTCTTTGAATTTGCAGATGTGCACACCTTGCTTTGATGGAAACAACTGAGAGAGAGAAGAAAAGAAAAAAAAAAGACAGCAACCAAAAGCAAGTGAATTAATCGTATTATGTACAAGATGGATGTGGAGCGGAGCGAGTGTCCTCACGCAGCTCACATGTCTAAATGTTCTCACGTTGCACATGTGAGGGGCACGAAAGTGAGTGATGCCAGGAAATTGTGGTGGCAGTAGGCTGTGTAGAGGATAAATACACATTTACTTTGGGAGCAGGATTTCAATCGATATGTTGTTTGGACCATCTTCTTAAAAGACATTGTGTTGTCAGGAGCGCCTTCATTTATAATGTTGAGGTTTCCTCCGCCCACATTCACATCCTCACATTCTCACGTTCTAAAATCGCAACTTCAGTTTACCTCAAATGCACTTTTAGGATTGTGGGGAGAATTACAAACAGGGATGAAAACTGCATATAGAAAGGCCCCAAACCTCAACTTGTCGTAATCCATTCAAAATAATTGCCTTTTTATTAGAGAATTTTCACAATTGAGATCGATACAGAGCTTGTGTAGCAGTTTGGGAGGGAAAGCAAAACAAGATTTAGACTTTTGTTATCATTTTAGAGATTGAGGGCATTTTCAAAATTCCCTCCTTTATGAAGCTTGAATGTGTGAAATTGATATTGTTTCTAAAAGTGGTGACTTTTTCTACTTGACATTCAGTGTATTAAAACCCTTGCTTCCATTTTTCAGAAACCTGATCCCCCCCAAAAAAAGGATTCTTGCAGACCGTACCTAACCTTTGAAAGTGATTAGAGTGCATAGAGCTAATGTGCGATTCATGCAGCTTGTCTGAAGTCTGAATCACACAGGAAGAAAGCACTGCATTCACATCCCGCAATTTTTCTGACATTGTAAATGAAAAGGGCCATTTTGAAAAGTTGCTATTTTCATTTATTTAATTTTTTTTTTTTTGGTGAGGTAAGATGAACCCACGGGTATTACAGATCACAAAGAAATGACAGGCATCGATGATCAGAGAAAATTTGCAATCTCAATGCTTTTGAATGCAGAGACATGCTCCTGTTCTCCTGACTGCAGGCGGATGACGCATTCACTGACCAGGTTACGCTGAAAAAACAGACATATGGGCAAATTGGAGGGTGCACTTCAAATGTGGGACAGGAACTGGAGGGCCCAAAGGAAACAGAGAGAGAGAGAGAGAGAGAGAGAGAGAGAGAGATTCAACATTAAAACGAGCTTTCATTAAGAGGCATTTACAGTGTAAAAAATGATGATGATGATGATGATGATGATGATGATGATGACGACGACGACGACGATGATGATGAAATTCCTCCCAAATTTTACTTTTGAAGTCGGTTTAGAAGATGAATGACGCCCCTGAAAATCTAACAGAAATGATTCCCAGTGACACGTTTTCGCAGCTTGTGCTCCCCCTGGTGGTTCATCCAAATACTGCCCCCGACAACATGCGACGCTTCGGTTTGTTGGAGGACGTCGGGCTTGCTATTTCCACCAAGGCAATAAAATATGAGGTGTGGGCAGAGATTTAAAGGTCCGTAATGAGGCATTTCTCAGGATGCACATTCACATTCGCATTCATCTGCAAGAGGGGCTGCCAACTGAAACACATTCTGGTGATGATTGCGTGAAATCACGGGTGGTGATGACTCAGTTTGTTCTGCCAAGAACTTTGTTAGAGATACCATTTGACTTGGACCACTTCAGTATTCCCACAAAATAACAACAACTTCATACATTTTGCAAAACCTATGAGAGTGTGGTTGTGAAACTCTTACCTTTCAAAGGATGTTTATCAGAAAATATGAAGGTCGGATGATCTCCTGACACTTAAAATATCTGAATAATCAGCATCTTCAATGAAGGATTGCAACCAACAAGAAAAGAAGGAAGTTTATTCCTCAAAATAAATCTTTAAGTTGTGCGACAGTGCGAAATCAGGAGTCAGCCACCAATGGGACATTGTATTTTAACAAACATAGAGCTTGTTTTAAAATGCACAAATGTCCATACAAAGGAAAATCTCAGGTAGTTTTGTGCTTTCTTATTTTTGCTTGTGTTATTTTTTTGTGCCCAGCTGCATCAGCTAAAATAGTGATTCAAAATTTGGATCATTAATTGGCAAATCTTCATACATGCATCACATCTGGGTCATTCTTTCCATTGTTTTCTGTTCAGTGGTTTACATTATGTTGCCTTTACTGAAAGTTCCTGTACCACCGTTCATCAGGGACCAACGTAAGCATGTATCTATGCAAAGGTTCACAGGGAAAGTATGTGCGTTACTGCTGTAACTTTGATGCCCCCTTTCTCTGCTCCATGGCCAATCGAGATGCAGCAGACCTTCAGAAACTGAGTTGCACATTGAGAGTGTTTCAGTTTGCTTGCTTCGCTGCTAATCGCTCTCTTGCTCACTCAGCATCCCTTCAACACACACACACACACACACACACACACACACACACACACACACACACACACACACACACACACACACACACACACACACACACACACACACACACACACACACACACACACACACACACACACACACACACACACACACACACACACACACACACACGCCTGTGTGCTCTACAAACAGCGGCCTCTTTCTGTGAGCAGGTCAATGGCAGTACCACTGCATTCCTCTAATTGAGCCCCTGATGAGGGGACTTCCAGAGCAAGCCGCCTTTGAAAAAGTCGATAGCCATGTATATAATGATGCTGGTGCAATCGTGCTGATAGCCACACAGGATCAGGCTGCAGTCTGAGACCTGATCAAAAGGCAACTCTCAAACTACTGCAACAGCCCAATCCTCGGGCACAGCATTCCCATTTCAGCATTTCAATATGAGCATTATGTTAATTTTCAGTGAACACAGGCAGTATATGTTGTATATCTATATTTCCATTACCTCTCAACATATTTCTTGAAATAGTTCATTTCAGTTTTGTCGGTGTGTTAGTGATGAGAGTGGCCAGACATTTCCAAGGATGGCTGGCTGCATCTTCTAATGTGTGCGGTGGAGGAAATTGGCACTTTTCTTGAGGGATGCCTCTTCTGATCTGTTATCAGGTCTGATATCAAGACTATTACCCAGATACATTCCTCCACTTTCACAGAACCTAACTGGTCCACTTAAAAAGCGTGAACTTTTAACAGTAGGAATTCGATTAAAAACTGATCTGAAAAGCAAATAATAGAACATCATTGAAAACTTGAAGCGAAAATTATGCTTATTGTTGTTTTCTTACATAAATGTTCAACATTTCAAATATATGATCATTAACTTGTCACTATAACTCGCTGAAACAGTTGATTGTGTAATTAATACAAAAGAGAATAACGAGCACTGTCTTTTTGAGTGAACACAAGCGTCTCAGTACGAACCTAAAAGGGATTCATTCATTTAATGGGAATCCTTGGTAAGCTGCTGGGCAACCCACAGTCTGGAACCCTTCAGTGTGTCCGTACCTCTCAGAGTATTTTCATCTGTACTTGCTTTTAAATGCTAAAGTTAAATGAAGCATGAATCTTCAATCATCGGAACCACTCAGTGACCTCATCCCAGTGAAAGCACAGAGGACACGTCCCTGCTCTTGATTCATTAAAGTATAAATAAAACTGCGCAGGCATGAAAAGACAGGCAGGTCATCTGTAATAATTTATTCATGGTGTATGACAGAAAAACGTCCTTCAAGAAACAATGAAAAATAGATTTTATGTCTCATGGTAATTAGAATTAAGCATGTGTGCGTGGGCCCGTGTGTGTGTGTGTGTGTGTGTGTGTGTGTGTGTGTGTGTGTGTGTGTCTTATGACAAACATACATTCATATTTGTTTTAATTTGCTGAAGGGTATGCGGGAAGAAATTTTGGGGATTTTTGGAAGAAATCGTGATGTAAATGTACATATGAGAGTGTGGCTTCAACTCTTTTTTTGAATGCCGCTCTTCATCATGTCCTTCATTTTCAAAAGTGTGAACTTTCATGGTCATTTCATCTGCCCCAAAGAAGAGGAAGAGGATAAATGCTGTAGTTTATCTGAGGTAAAAAAAACAAAAAACCATGTGCTTCCAAAATGTCAATAGTCCCAAAAGGCTTTTGAATAAACATTGTTATGTGTGCTGTTAAACAAAGAAACAAACTAAAACGTTGATTTGTGCAGATAATTTCTTATATTCTACAAAAGTGGCAAAATCTTAGAAGGGGTAAAAAAAGAAAAAAAAGAAGAAAAAAAAAGAAGAAAAAAAAAGAAATGCCTTCAGAAAAATAATATACGAGTCAAATGGGGACTCTGCTGCAGTTTTCTGAGATATTATGCGTCACACATGCATACATTTATTCCTTCAAAGCAAATTTAATCAGAATTATAAAAGCATATCTTAACCTGGGCATTCTTGGACTTACTTGGAAGGAACTGGGCAGAAATGATGTCCCAAACATACAGAACTAACCACAAAACCTCTGCACTGTACAAAGTAGCACAAATCAGTTCCACGAACCCAATAATAATAATAATTTTTTAAAAAAAGTAATTAAATCTCAAAATCATCACAGACATCTTCATCTGGTGGGTTAATTCCATTATTTGGCTCATCATTTCTGAATGGCTGCGGCGGTTAAATTCCACCATGACAAGCCTCCTGCTGTGTCGTCTTGAAGTGTAAACAGAGCAGGAGTGTGAGTATCTCTCTCTCCATGTAGGGTTGTGAGGCAGCGGGAGGTGGTGTGCTGGTGGAGCTGCTCTCTGGAGACAATCGGCCTGCGACTCTGACATTAATTCTGTCAGCTCAGGTAGATAAATAGCTCATAGCGGCAAGGCTGTATTTATTTAAACCCCTTACGTCTGCAGCATTGAGAAGTTGAGCTCTCACCGCCAGACATTCATCTAAACATCTCGAGTGCGTGCGTGGGCGGGTGCGCGCCTGCGTGAGCGCGCTTTCAGTCCACCCCCCCCAGCCGTGGAATAAAAAGAGAGCAGTATCTGACCCCGATGGAGTCCACCGATATGGAAACTTTCCGATTGAGATGATTATCTGCAGTTTTAGACATTTCTTCAATTTCCTGACAGTTTGAAACGGCAGGTCGGAGTTTATTCTCTGTACTGTCACCGCGGTGAGTAACTCCAACTTCATTCACACTTTATTCACGATGATTCACATTTAGAGACTTTAAATTATAAATGGTTGTTGTCGTCTGATCAACTCTGGAATGATGCGTGGGTTTTGTTTTTGTTTTTTTTGGGGGGGGGGGGGGGGGGGGGTTGGACATAAACGTACCAAAATGTGTGTCTTTATTCCTTGTATTACTATTTACAGTAACTGTATTCCGAGGAATCCAAGTTTTAAAATTAAAAATATCCTAATTATAAGACGCTCAGTGGGCAAGCTGTTAGTTTCACATGTGTTCTAATGCAATTCAGCACTTATAGATTGTACCTGATGTTAAGGTTTTGTTTTGTTTTTTTGTTTAACCCATCCTTTCAAATATTTAATTAATTATTTGTTTTTGTTTTTCAATCTTACAAACACCCCACATCAAGCCCACTGGAAACAAAAATACATACAAATTCGTGATGATACTAACAATTTCAATTCAGATGGTTTATTTCTCCATGCAGGCATCTGAGCAGAAAGCACTGTTCATGCAACTAAAGCTGAAGAGAAAAACAGCAGCTGGTTGAAGTGAAGCTATTGTTTTTTCCCCCTCTTCTCAGTTAATTATTTATTGAAACTGATCATGAAAATAAGCCTACCAATTAAAGTAATGGAAAAAATATTCCCATGGACTGCATGGAAAAGTTCCTCTTACCTTATCAGCTGTAAAAAAGTAAACCTTCTGGGCCTTTTCAGACTGATGTAGTATTTGCTATGACGTTATTTGCCGATTAAGGGTGAGTGTGTAAACAGCATGTCAACTGTGAACTGCGGGAGGTGGAGCATGTTTAAACTGTCTTATTTATTGTTTTATAAACATACAACTGTAGATACATCTGGCAGGAAATGATTCATGGAAAAGAGAGAAGTAAGATGTCTATGTTTCTATTTTTCTCCACGTTTTGTGGACCTTTTGTGGCAAATCAAATACCTCTGAATGTGAGTGGATACCAAAATGTTGGAAAACAGTTGTATTTTGAATATTTTTCTTTTTCGATATACAATTCCCTCTGACCCATACATCAGTGAACCCAGTTGATGGGTCAGACCATGGAGAGGTTGCCAGTCCGCCAGCGGGAATACACTCACATTCACACTTATGGGCAATTTCTAGATACCATTTAATGTGAAACACATGTAACACAATCTGCTACGTTGCAGTCTTTTTCAGTAAGTTGTCTATGAGTTTGATATTAAACCATCAAAGAACAACTTGTAATAAAAATGTTTTTGGGGTAAAATGCACGAATAACTCTCTGAAACATTGTAGAAATGCTGCAAAAATAACACATTATGAATTGAAATCTTAAGGCAACAGCAATGCGGCGGTTCTTCTACGTGACTTCTACATGTTGTTTTCTTTGTGCAGTGGTGCTCACGGCAGAAAATGTTTTGGTTGGCCCTGTAGGAACCCGAAGCTGCACCCCGACAAGAGCTCAGTCTGTGTCTAGTTCATTTGTTGTTTGGTTAATGTTTAGTAATTCTGAAGGAATGCTCCCCTTCCGGTGAAAATATCCCTCCCTGGCTGCACACGCCCTTCTGCTATCGGCTCTTATCAAAGAAACGTTCTCAGGAAATGGCTTTCTTAAAAAGTCTCATGTCGTTTGTGAATTCCTGCGGTGGATGTCGGTTCCACTGAACAAGCGAGACGCACAAATAAAACAGATTGTCTATTTAAATATTTTTTTTCCACAGTGCGGGTTATTCACTGACTTGTTTTAAAGAGAGATAAACATTTTTGAGGATCCCTGGAGACGCCTCCTGGGAAAACTCAGTCGCTTGACAGCTCCTTCCTACATTTAAAGGGAGCTTTAGAGTAAAAAGTAATCCTTCAACAACTGTGTCTCCTCCCCTGACTGTCTGCTTGTTTTTGTTTTCTTGGTGTTGTCATTTCTGTTTTGTTTTTGTTTTTTTTTAAGGTCAAAAATGGCCGTGATTTCAGGGTTCATCTTTTTATGCATCCTTCAAGCTGCAAGTCTTCAACTTGTGCCTCGTGGACCCAGACCTATACCTGGGCGGGGGGACAGTCCGGGGCCGACTCCACCTCCTCGACCCACAACTGAAGGTTGTGGAAGTGAGTTTCCTCCACTAGGCTTAGTGCATTGCAGGAAGGATCTATTTTAACTTAGTGACACAGCTCGTGGAGTAAAGAAGAAATAGCAATTTAAATAGATATAAATATGAATGAAAGTTGCATAAATCACAGCAACGAGGCAAGTTTTCGGAGCTCAATAACTCTCGAATGTTTTGTATGTCATGATGTTGCACAGATCACCAAAAATTAGGACATCAACATAGACTTTGCTCGTCACAAGGTTTTGCCTAAATGTTATTAGAGGTTGATTTTCTGAGAGGTTGATAAATACCTGCAGCATTAGTCAACAGCAAGTTTCCTATGCGTAACTAAGGCAGGACAGTTGTGCACATTTATGCCTTTGGCACAACAGAAACTATATATTTACTCACATTTTTAGCGGAAGGATGGACTGCATGTGACGGGGTTTGCAGGAGGAGAGCTGTCACACAGTTCACTTCACACAAAGCGGACATCCTGAGCGCCATCTCAGCCGTCACTTTCATTAAAAGCCTCCTTTTCTGCTGTTACACTTCAAATCAGCATTGCTTCAAGGTGCAAGCATGTTTTTCTCCTGAAACTTAAAATTATTTTCTTGCAGTTGTGGAGATACACTGCACGGCTCGGACAACAAAGTGTAGAATAATTCATTACATGATGGTGCAGTACACTGTGTGTGTGTGTGTGTGTGATGAGAAGGTTTAGCAGCATATGTTAGTCGGGCACCTTTGCAGAATATCTAGAACTTAAACAAATGTATTAATTTAAGCTTTGCTTTGTTATAAGTATATCATTAAATTATGACCTTTAGAGAAACATGAATTACTACTTCAACTTTACTCAATCTGTGAAATCATGCTTCCTTAGTCAACCCAATGCATCAAACCTCAAACTCAAACCTCAAATTGAAACATCACTTTAAATGATCAACACGAGCAACAAATCATCAAACAATGGTACAGCAGTATAATGTATGTTAATTTTACTGCTGAAAGTTCTTTCACTTTCTTCTTTCCTCCAGGAATAATCGAGTGTCCCATCAAGCTGTATTTCACTATTGACACGTCAGAGACCGTCGCCTTACAGGAGTCCCCGCCGGGCAGTCTTGTAGACAGCATCAGGGAATTCACGAAGATCTTTGCACAGAGGCTGGCCGATGAGGAGTACATGGGCCAGATCCAGATCTCTTGGTCCATCGGGGGACTGCATTTCTCCCAGAAACAGGTGATCTTCAGCCAGTTCACCACCAGAGAGAACTTCATCAGGACTCTGGCATCAAGCCGCGCCATCAGATACCTGGGAAAAGGCACCTACATCGACTGTGCCTTGAAGAACATGACTCACCAGATGACCCACCACTTCACGGAGACAAACGCCATCCTGTTCTCCGTCGTCATCACAGACGGCCACGTGACAGGAAGTCCATGTGGAGGGATCAAGATGATGGCAGACAAGGCCCGAGACCAAGGGGTTCACATTTTCTCCGTCGCGCCATCCAGGAAGGTGGATGAAGTCGGTCTGCGGGAGATAGCCAGCTCCCCCACAGAGCTGTACCGTGATCAGTACATCGTTGTGGAGGTTGTTGGGGGGAAACCAAGACTGAGCACTGAATCAATTGATCGTATGATAAAAGTCATGGTAATCTGAAGACTCTTTACATTCCAGCTTGAATTTAAACATGAATGGTGCTATCAGGCGATTGCCACTGACTAATGTCTTTTCTTTGCAGAAACATCAAGCATACCAAAAGGTAAGAAAGGCTGCATATATCTATTTACAAAAAGAAAAGAAAATGCACAGGTCCAAATGTATATGTAGAACTGCCTTTGACATTATTTTGTCTTCTTTTTTTTTTTAGTGTTATAAAGTAAAGTGCTATCAGGCTCCAGGGATCCCTGGACGGAAAGGGCCTCCAGGTCCAAAAGTGAGAATTATTGATGTTGAAACACAACTAATTTCAAGTCAGGAAGCTATTTCTGATTTATTGCAAATTCAATATCTCTGTTTTCATAAAGGGCTTTAAAGGAGACAGTGGCAAGACTGGGGCCAAAGGAGACAAAGGCAGGCGGGTGTGTAGAATCACATCCTGCACCCAAAATTCTTCATTCATACAAATATATATATATAGTTTTGTTTTGTTTTCTTATGTGTTGCTGAATCTATTTTATTGCATTTCAGGGAGATCCAGGCATCGAAGGTCCAATAGGACGGCCTGGGCCAAAGGTTAGCTGAGGCCTGCTGCCGCTTGCTTCATGATTTATGGTGCTTCATGAATATATATAAATCCAAAACCTTATTGAGTTGGCCCTGTTTTCTTTGCGTAGGGAGCGATTGGTTGGAAAGGTGAAAAGGTGAGAGCCACATCTCTACATATCAGATCTTCTGTTTATCTAACAGAGGAATGAGGTGCAGATGAGCTTATTACTCTCCTCGTTGTATCTCAACAGGGTGAATTGGGATTTGGTGGAGCAAAGGTAAGTGACGGATACAATTTTACCCTTAGAAACCTGTTTAAGTGTCATGCTTTTGAATTTCAAACACTGTCACTATTTACCGATACATTTTGTGTGACTGGAATTTTCAGGGTATGTCCGGTGGGTCCGGAAGGAACGGAACAGATGGACAGAAGGTGAGCGGTGACGTTGAAAGCATGACACTAATACTTTAAATGTGATAAAGTTGTGGAGAATCGTAGTGAATTGGGTTTGTTTTCCAATCCCATTATCAGTAGTTCAATCTCCAGTTGCTGAACTGGTGTTTGAGCACCTTGTATGGCAGCCATTGTGATTTGTGTTGGAGTGTGTGAATGAGTGAATCTGAAGGACTCCTGTGTGTGCTGGAAACACACTAACCGTTAGCACACTGATCTAAAGTGACAGATTCTGTTGAATCTTCAGGGTAAAATTGGTCGAATTGGAGCTCCCGGATGCAAAGGAGATCCAGGTGACAGTGTAAGTCTGGCGCTTTTAATTATTCTTCACATTATTTTTTCCAGTATACAGAAGCATTGGTACAGCTTTTATCAAATGTATAATATTTAGATCAAGCTGATCCACATTATTTTTCATTGGTTAATCAATAGCTACAATATATTCAAATATACAATATTTGAATATGCTCTTCTTGTTCAAATGCCTGTATCCTCTGAAAATGTTTCTTTAATTGCTTAATCACAATATTTTCTTTGCATTCTTTAGGGACCTAATGGCCACCCTGGAGAAGTGGGTGACACTGGGCGGCTAGGTGCCAGCGGAGAAAGGGTATGAATTCACTTTTTTTTTCATTTCAAACAGGCTGCTTGAACAAAATGTTTCAGTATTTGAGCGATAACACATCACCGATGGTATTTCAATGTGTCTGTCAGCGAAACGTTTGCAGTAATTGGATGGATTTTAGTCAGAGGACTGAGTGATCCAATTTGACGTTTCACTACGATTTTCTTTAAGGAGATACGTATATAGAGATGGGAAAAGTGCTACATCAAGTAAACGTCGAGCTCCCGAAGGAAAATGAAAGAGAGATAACGCAACACCTTATTTCAAAGACCCATTTCTGATGTGACGAGCTTGGCTGTTGGAACAGCTGTTAGAGCAGCTGAACAATGCGATCTGCCAGGAAAACTGTTTTTCAGAGGACAGATTTCAGTGGCCAGACACCTGTGCAAGCTGGCACATCACATGATAACAGAAAGTTGTGTGTCAAACAAAACTACCTTTTATTAGTGTTGTCAGGACATTAGTTGTGCCAGAAATGTTTTTTTTGTTGTTGTTGTTGGGATCAAACTTCGCTTCACTGAAGTCGACTGGGTCAGACTCACAGACGACCTCTTAGTCACCAATCCATCTGGTGTTGTGTTCACTCATTTATTTTCCATTTTGCAGTCAACCTAACTGGATATATATATTTTTTTTTTTATCAAGAGCAGAAATAATTAAGAATTTACCATAAGTAAGATCATACATAACAACCATCTCTTTTTTCCATAATTGCCCACTATTTTCCTTTTATATAAACTATGTTTAAATTGCATGTGATTTTGCTTTGTTCCGTGGAAATAGAATTAGCTAGAGTATTTCGATAAAGACAGGTTGCAGAAGATATACAGGTTCCAGTTTGTCCAAGTGAAAGTTCAATTACTTCAGCCATTAAAGTTTAAAGTGCTCTGAGCAGAAGCGAACATGGCTGGGAATAAAAAAGCTCTCTGACAGTAAATACGTCTGACTGAACAACAAAGTAAAAAGCAAAAAGACAAAACATCGCCACTGCATCTTTCCCAGACATATTGATTTTCACAGACACACATTGTTTGTCAGTGTAATTGGCCAAACACCGTATTCCTGTGTCATCGTAACGTGCATGTTTTATGTAGGGACATGTGACGTCTCTCCTTGAGGCTTCGTTTGCTTTTTACACTGTAAATGCAAGCAGATAGTCGCTGGACTTGATGAATACAGAAGTCTGTTGCAGCGTTCAAACGCACGCAGGAAATCGTGTGGGGAGTTGACGGCCTTCAGTTTAAGTGACAGTAAATTGAATGAGATGTTCTCATCTATAGCAGTAAGACAATAGATCCACAACCTGCATCACATGGCTGAGTTTTGCATTTCAAAAGAAAATGGGGCTGCGAGAGCTTTTGAACGCTGGAGACCACGTACAATTTAAGTGCTTTACTTTTATCAACTTGGAAAGGTTCATTTCCAGTCAAGGACATTTCAGTCTTCTCATTAAGCAACACTCAAAAACATAAATGTATGGAAATGTATGAAATGTGTGGAAAACTATTGAGGATAATACTAACATATCCATAGTAAGCAACTACATTCACCATAAAACATTTTTTATTTTGTTTTAAATGGTTTGTACTTGACATTTCTGTTACAACATGACAGGCTGACGAAACCCAGCTTAATTTATGCAAGTGTTTATTGTTTGAACAAATGATAGAGCTCAAAATTGACCATGTGCAAATTGAAAATTCCGACTTGAACTATTTGATTATCCTAACATAAATTCCACATTAAATGTCAATACTACCAGCTTGCTAGTGGAGTCGTGGTAATAATCACTTCTACTTATAGTGCAACTTGGTTGTATTGATGAAGTGGTTTTATGAAATAGATCTATTTTATATGTAAAAAAAGAAAACTGACAAACAGTTAAATGACAATATTGGTTTCTTCCACAAATATAACCTGATACATGGATCAGTTACACATTTTCACATAATCTCAAGTTCTTCTTGGCCTTCATAACACGATGTATAGCTTGACACTTCTGGTTATGCATCATGTTTAATGTATAACACATAGAAATAGGCAGATTATGCCATGTGCTTGTTATTTCCCTTTGGAGGTTTTTAACTGTCTTGTATGAAATTGTTGTGATTATTTAATTGATCAGCGTTTGTTCAATTTAAAAAAAAGAAAAAAAATGACTAAATAACTCGTTACTTTCCGAATAACTTTAACATTTCTTCTCTAATCCTTATAACCTTGGCTTTCATTCATATTCCTATGGGCTACACGAACCCCATGTTTTATATTTAAATGTATGAGTTGCTGTCTTCAGGTAAACATTCTCATAAATATTTTGTGTTTGTTTAGGGTGATCCAGGCCGCTCAGGGAAGCCGGGCCCCCCTGGATCTGCCGGTGAACTAGGACCAAAGGTACATTTCACATTAAATCGTGCAAAATAAAATAAAATGTAATAAAAATGTTGAGAATAAATCAAATGAAATCGCTGACCTGAATTCCATAGGGCGAGAGAGGAAGTCCCGGGAGTCCGGGCCTACCAGGAGAAAAAGGACCAACGGTAAAAGAAAGAAAAGAAAAACGCAATTTATTTTAAAATAATTACTTGAGTTGTAAAATGAATGCTGTGAAGCCGAATCTTAATTGAAACTATTAAACCTCACAGGGGCCAAATGGCTCACCAGGACAAAGAGGCGAAGCAGTAAGTCTGACACTTTTATATGTGGTTGTCTTTGCTTGTGCCAGAGTTTGTTATAATTAACATGAGCTGAATATTAACAGGGAAGGAGAGGAGACCCTGGAACAAAGGGGGCACCAGCGGCTGTTGGGGAGAAAGGAGCAAAGGTACCGAGAGAGCCTCTTTTCATAACAGTGTAATTTATTAATTTGTACTTTTGATTTTTGAAGAAAAAAAAAATCTGTGGCAAAGTTCCTCAAACACACAAAAAATAATTTAATCTTGAAAGTGACTCATTCAGTGTAATCTCTGACAGCTTGTAGAATCTTACAGGAGAATCCAACTGTGTCAAGATGATCCCCATGTGTTTTAGACAAGTTGTAGCTTTACTCCTCCAGAAAAAGGTCTTACTCACACTTTTGTGAAGACGATCATTTTACGTGATCATCCCTTGGCTTCATACTTCATCTGACATTTTTATTTGTTTTCGAGGGAGAACGAGGGATGCAAGGTGGCAGAGGTCGACCTGGGGAAGAAGGACTGAAGGGTGCCAAGGTGAGGGGAATCAGGCGGCGAGGGGATGAGTCAGCATCGCCAGAAGGGCTCTGCGATCCTTCATCGGTCCTCCAACACTGAAGCTACACCTTCATGTTCTGGGTGTCCTGCCAAAGATCCCGACCTGTGTCTGTTATAAGACAAACATGACTGCCAAGGAGAACTATAAGTCTTATAAGATCCATTCCAGTTTAGAAACCCTGCCAAATTCCCATTAGCACGAGGACGTGGGCGTCATGTTGATGGGATGTTTGTTTTCTCCCAGGGAGACCTCGGACTGCCGGGATCAAGGGGTTCGCCGGGAGAACCGGGAAGCCCTGGAGGAAATGTATGTTTGTTTGTAATGCAAACATCAGCAGTGACTTGTGGTTGAGGTTTGTGTTTTTGGTGTAGTCATGTATTCTGTGCGGCTGCAGGGCCGCGTAGGAAATCCCGGAGATCAAGGACCGAGAGGAGACTCTGGGCGACCGGGGCCAATGGTGAGGCGTGACGGTGCTGCCGTTTTTCACTTTTCGCTACTCACCAAGACTTTGTGTGATAAAAGATAGATCACTTCATGACTGGTGTTTTGTTTTGTCTGTTGTCTTAAGGGTGACAAAGGAAGACAAGGATTCAACTACGCTGGCTCAAGAGGCCCCACTGTATAGTTTTCACTTCGTCTCATAACATATCGGGTGTCCATTCATGTGTGCACAGCGAATAAATCTGCTCTTTACAGGGAGACAGAGGTGAACCAGGCAGGAAAGGACCCAGAGGGCCTCGAGGTGACTGTGGTCCCAAAGGAGATCCTGGAAATCCAGGACTTCCTGGAGAGCCCGTAAGATAGCGAACAACATCTTTTTAAATGTTTCATTTGATTTTTGATGACAGTGTTTCTGCAGCAGACGTATTACTCAAATCATGTGTTGGAGTAAAAGTACGAAGACTGAA
The DNA here is from genome assembly GCF_963422515.1 of Blennius ocellaris. NCBI lineage: Eukaryota > Metazoa > Chordata > Actinopteri > Blenniiformes > Blenniidae > Blennius > Blennius ocellaris. The sequence continues at coordinate 14,345,731 of NC_137655.1, read as the reverse complement.
GAAACATGTTTGTCAGTAATAAGGAGAGGAGTATCAGCAGCAAGTGCATCATCATAATGTGCTCAGTTTGAATCCTATAACAAATTGCATCCATATATTATTAATCGGGAGGCTTCAGCAGGTAAGGAGCGTTTCACTACAGCTGCCGCTGTTGTATTCTGACCTTTTTACACATGTTACAAACAGGACAGCAGGTAAACCATAGTTGAAGTATACAAACGTGTGGAAAGCAGGAGACATGAAACCCTTTTCTCATTAACCGAACATAAGACAGAGTTTCTTTCCTGGCACTCGGTTTGCAAAAGTAGGCTTGTCTGTATTCAGGGTGTAATATTCAGGTCCCGCTGTTACAACATGGGAACCTCAGACACAGGAGGAATGTGACGGATGTGATCTATGCACACCTGACTGAGTCGGTCAAAAGTCCAGTACACACCGTGACTTGGTGATCATACCAGACAGGCCATCTCCAGGCGCTGGGCATTGTTGTTAACGAGCCACTGAAATGCTTTGGATGGCAGCGAGGATGATACCCGAGTACGACACTGACGACTGATAAAACCAGCGAAGGCAAGAAATCTACGCAAGGAATAGACTGGTTGTCCTGTTTTATCTGGGTCTCCAGCTGTTAAAATTATATGGGTTTTCATTATCTTTATTTTAGGAAATGAAATCAATGCCATCATAAAAACAAGATTTGGTCTTTTTCAATGTAAGCTTTGTAAACTGGAGGGCTGTTATTTGTATATGCACATTATTGGAGGTAAAAGATATGACTCTAACTGCAAATTACTTTAAAAAAAATACTGTTGTAAACCAAATATTGGCATATCTGTTGTTTGCATGCAAAATGCTTCTACACTTCCGGTAGAAAGCACTTCTAATGTAGCATCAAATTGAGAATTTTAAGTTCAAGTGCCCCAGGTGTAAGCTTTCGTAAATGTATTGTGCAACACCACTTTGCAAACCGGGATTTGACTCAGTGCGGGAAAGCTAAAGAGGCGAAGACTGTTGTTTTTGGAGTGCCGAAACAGCTCGCTAATTATGTGGCTGATCAGATCTCTCTTTTTTTAAAGCATACGACACAACCTCAAAAATTTCAAAAGCATTATGAACAAGTTTTCAGATTTTGTTAGTTGCTTAAGTATTGAGCATTTGCAAAGGTTTTCCACAAACGATGTCCATGGTTCTCAGGATAAAGTGAACATGTTTCCAAAGAAAACCCAGGCAGGCCTGTTGACTGTCCTGTGAAATTGATTTTGGGCATTTAGAATTTATGGACCAAATCTGAAATGTATCCACCCAATTAATGAGCATCGAGGCTGAAACTAGTTAAAACCTTGGTGAATGTGAGAATGAGAAAAACAAAAACAAAAAACAAAACATTTAGGGTAAAATTACTTAAAAACGGGGGAGTATCGATTTCTATAGCACTCGTAGAAGAAAATATGGCACAGAAATAGAATCTAAGCATACAGCTGGTATAAATAAGGCTGGAGGACAAATCAGTCCCATGATATTTGACCAGGTGCAATTTCTCATTTAGGCATATTAAAATGAACAGACCATAGCACTCCCAGGAGATCATAAGACACCAGCTGGACAGGTGTGATATATCCTCGTGTCAGATACAATCAGCAACACTTTGTAACATCTGTGCAACTCTGCAGCTTTCATTGTTTCACTGAATCGATCATGTTCCCAGCACAGTCTTCCATTTCTTAAGAAAGGCTTTCTTTTCGATTTTCTTTGGAAACCCACAGTTATGGAAACTATTAAAAAAAACAAAAACAATTCCTTAAAACAGCTTAAAACATCCAGATGAGTCACTTCCACTGAAAAGTGTTTTATTTTAAGGGGGAAGGGGGCCAGACAGGAAAGCCAGGAGAAAGGGGACCCAGAGGAGAGTCTGGACCTGATGTAAGCACCAGCACATTCCCCCAAATAATGACTTGACCATGCATGCAAATTCAATCCAATTTCATTACTCTCCGTGTCCTGTGCAGGGGGGTCCTGGACCTGTGGGCGATCCCGGGCTCACTGTGAGTAAACTTGGAGAAAAAGATGATGAATTTATTATACAATATTTTCCCGATTGCCTTTTAAAGCGTTTAACTTGGATTTATGTCCCTGCAGGAATGTGATGTCATGACTTATATCAGGGAGACGTGTGGTTGCTGCGGTAAGAACATATCACGATCGCCACTCGGATTCAGCTTCACGTTTCATATCTTTAACCGTGCTGATTATCTCCTGGCCCGCAGACTGTGAGAAGCACTGTGGCGCTCTGGACATTGTATTTGTGATCGATAGTTCGGAGAGTGTCGGCCTGACAAACTTCACCTTGGAGAAAAACTTTGTTATCAGCACCGTCAACAAGCTGGGATCTATGGCTGCTGACCCTGCATCACCCACTGGTACAGAAGTTACCATACATTATTGAACACAGACTGAAACTAAAAGCTTACAAATGAGAAAAGAAAAAAAACTTCTTCTATAAAATGCTTCATGAAATGTATTTCTGTGAAAAGGGATTTAATGAATTTGACTAATCTGCCACGTCTTCATCTTTAGGCACGAGAGTCGGAGTTGTACAGTTCAGTCACAACGGGACCTTTGAAGCCATCGGGCTCGGTGACTCAAATATAAACTCCATGTCCGCCTTTAAAACAGCAGTGAAGAATCTGCAGTGGATCGCAGGGGGCACCTTCACTCCCTCGGCTCTCAAGTTCGCCTACGATCACGTGATCCGGGACAGCAAGAGAGCCCAAGCCAAAGTATCTGTCGTCGTGGTCACAGACGGCCGCTTTGACCCCCGCGACGACGACAATAAGCTGCGGTACCTTTGCGACGACCCCGCCGTGGTGGTCAACACCATCGGGGTTGGCGATATGTTTGACGAGAGGCACGATAACGAGAACCTGCTCTCAATAGCGTGCAACAAAAAGACTCGCGTCACCGAGATGAAGCGCTACACCGACTTGGTGGCAGACGACTTCATAGAGAAGATGGAGACGGTGCTCTGCCCGGGTGAGCGTGCGCCGCCACAGTCAGCACAGTGATGCCGCTAATCTTCGCGGTGCTCGTCTAATTTATGGTTTGACTTCACCCTCAGATCCGGTAATCAAGTGCCCTGATCTTCCTTGTAAAGTCGGTACGGTTGGAACACGGTTGAAGCGATCGGTCTACTGGTGGAAGTGAGTGCAGCTCAATAAGTGGTTTCTCATCTGTCTCCACAGAACCGGATGTGGCTCGGTGCACGGAGCGGCCGGTAGATTTGGTGTTTCTGGTGGACGGTTCAGAACGTCTTGGGATGGAGAATCACCGGCACATCGGCGAATTTGTGCAGACCGTGGCCAACAGACTGATACTGGCGAGGGGCAAGACGGATCGAAGGCGAGCCCGCCTCGCACTCATGGAGTTCGGCAGAGAGAACGAGAATTACGTGGCCTTCCAGCTCACGCACGACCCCGCGGTCATTGCCAGTGGCCTCTCAAGTCTGCGTTACCTGGACTCGTCTTCCAGCGTGGGGCCTGCCATCACACACGCCATCGACAACATCTTGGGGAAAGGAAACGCTCGCCAGACTCGACGCAACGCAGAGGTTTCGTTCATTTTCATCACAGACGGCGTCACCGACAGCAGCGTTCTGGAGGAGGCGGTTAGTGCAATGCGCGGTCAGCAGGTCGTCTCCACGGTGATCACCACGGGAAGTGACGTTGACCAAGCGGTCTTAGAAAAGCTGGCTATGGACGACCAAGACGCCATTTTCAAAGGACAAAAATTTTCTGACCTGGTACGGTCCAGTCTGTTTGATCGCTTCCTCCAGTGGGTGTGTTAAAGAAAGGCTGTGCTCATGTTAGCAATTTTATGGTGCTGCAGTTGTTACTCTACCGAGTTCATCTAGTTTCAAGCCTGGTGTTTCCCACTTTATGTTAGATCCCAACGCAACATTGTCCACCTCCTGCAAAGTATATCCGGCTGACAGGTTTCGGCCCTCAGCTTTGCAACAAGGATAATTTTTACAAGCATTTCAAAAGTTTATGTTCCAATCTGACTGAAGGTAAAATATTGACGTTAGTCACATAAATGTACATATTTGCCAACTGCATTAAGATTTTACACCTCAGGTTACTGGTGCTGAACAATTTCCCCCGTGTTGCTTAGTCAGTGAGCAATTTAACTCGGTTGCCATCGTTTGTCTTTCATTTGATTCATCTGCTTTTCTGTTTCCTTGAGTGCAATGAATGCCCCCCCCCCCAAAAAAAAAAAAAATCATGGTAAATATTTTGTATGATTGTGAAGATAAGCAAGCATCCTCCTCCAGGCAGCTCTAATCTATGCTTACATTTGGTCAGACTTCAAGTAAACTCGTAAAAAGATTTTGTAGAAAACTGACAGCGCTTGGATGTCTAAGAGACATTTTTGGCAACTCCTTGCTTCCACATATCTTTCTGACCAAATTAGAGGAATGTAGAGGTTTAAGTCAAGCAGAATTAGCACTCAAACACAAGACTGTATACTTTGACTCTGCCATGCACTGTGCAATTTCGCAAATGATGTCACAGCAATGTGCTTTACTACATGTTGTGTGAAAAACTGTATTCATCTGCTATTTTGTTATTCAACAATATAATACAAGTCGTGCATTCCTTAATTAACAGTCAAGCTTTACTGATTCCACATAATAAAGCACAGTTTGTTGGACACAATGTCTGTTCAACTTTTGTCTCAACATGCGATAGTTAAAGTACATTCTGCATCCAAACTTAGAAAAACAATCATTTTCGTTAGAAAGAAACAATTTGGAATACAACAGAATTTTTGACATTTAAAACCCAAAACATTGACTAGAACAGCCTGGAAACTTGACTTCAGGACGTGTTAACTGCAGCTCAGTTTCTGTGCTTGCAGTTATTAAGTGCTGCTAGTTTCCCAAGTCGGAGGTCGACGAGTGGGAGGCGGAACAATGGACGGCTCAACTGATTTGGTCTGGCCGGGTCGAAAGACTGCATTCTTCAAATGTTTCTGCAAGTCCGCTGCAGACACTCCTACAACTTCTCCTATTACATCATGTCCAGCTGCACAGGAAGAGAAAAAGATGTCAAAATTAAGGAGAATGAGGTCCTAATAGAGCAGACACATGCACAGAAAACCCACTGTGGGGCAGCAACGGAACTTTAACATTTGAGTCGCACAAGTTGAAGAACGTTTCAAACCAGAAAAAGTGTCAAGATAACGCTCTCTTACCAAATCATCAACATCTCCACTGTCTTCAGCTGGAGGTGCAGCTGCCTCCTCTTTCTTCTCCTCACCAACTAGGAACTGAAGACAGGAGTTCGCGTTGATCAGTAAAGACAACAGTCGAGACTATTGTTTTTTTTTCCTTTCTTGCTGTGTCAAACATTTGAACATTCAAGTCACCTGGTTGGCTTCGTCTTTGGTTACGGTGCTTCCTTCAACCTCGTCTTTGCTGATCAAAGTTACAGCATCTGCCCGTGAGAATCATGGCAAGTTCATTTACATAGCACCATTCACACACACAGGGCAGCTCAAAGTACTTTAGAAAAACTTGAAAGTAAATTAAAAAGAACATGTAAAGGAACAATCAAGTGTGAGCTCAATAGCAACAAAAGCTGAAAGGTAGAACAATATATTGTTAAAATGAAAGCATAACAAATGCAACAGCAAACAAACAATGAAAACAATAACTACCGATCATCCTACAGTTTTATTACAGATTTATACAGATTTATTTTGTGCTTGAAAAGAGATTCCAGGTTTAATGTCACATCTCGTACAGTTAGCTGGTGCCCAGGTAATTTAGCAGTTTCATTTCATTTTAAAGACAAAAAAACTCTGTTGCCCTCCGTGTTAATATCCATCATACCTGCGACAAGAAGGTCCCAGAAGGTCTCCAGCCCTCTGTATGAGATGCTGCTTTTCAGTGACTGCAGGTATTTGTTGTACAGCTCAGCGTTCCCCAACTGAAAGAAGAGAGTTATGAAACATTCAAATCCCATCTGAAGGCTCACCGTCTCTGTGCAGACACAAAAGCAGACTTTCACAATAGCTGGCCTCTGTTCAAGTCAGAAGAAAAGAAACGGAAACACTGTAATCTTCTCCAGACACTTAATCGCCACAGAAAATTCAAACTATAGAGTCTGACAGGAACAACCGCATCGTCCCCCTGAATAGGAGGAGATGAATATGTGTTTACCTTAACGGACTGCTCTCTGAAAGCCTGGATGCAGGTGATGCTTTTCATGTAGTATTGAGTTTTCTTGTTGCCAAGCAACTGCTCGATCCTGTGAGTCAGTTGCTGACAGACTGGTAGGACACCGGGGTCACCGCCACCAAACAAAGAGATGAGCACAATTATAAGGGCTGAATATGAATTGTGAAGGTTTGTACTTCACTCTGGGAACAAAAGGTGGGAGTGAATGTGGAGCTCACCCTCTCCGAACTGGAGACTGTTCTGCTTGATCAGCGCGCAGAAGTCTCGAGCTGGTTCCACACTTCCCACCTGGTGAGTCATTGAAATGCAAATTTCAAAAGTTCGTTGAGTTTAAAGGAAGTGGCACAGCGCTTTATTTGGAAGGGCCGACTTTCATGGGAGTGGTTATCGTGACGCCTGGCAGCTTTGGGTCTTACCGAAGTAACAGAGCCTTCAGCGATGTCAGCGAGGTTATACTCATCGTCTGCTTCATCTTCTTTTACCTTCTTGGCATCCGGCTCCTCAGCGCTGTGAACACAAAGACAGATGTTGGAGAACACTGAGGACGTTGGACTTTGTCATTGTCAAACGCCACACACACACACAAAAACCTTCTCTCAGATTGTTATATAAGAGAAATACCACAAATTACAAGTCTAACTTCTATAAAGCCCAGCATAGAAAGACCCAGCGCCACGCTGAATTCAAACTTACCTTTTGCCAAATACCTGAGCGCTCGTCTTTAACTTCTTCTTCTTCTCCACTTCAGTGAGCGTGAAGTTTCTCTTCATCTCCTCCAGAGGAGCTTGGCAGCGTTCTGCAATGGCCACGGGGCGTTCGAGAGCAGCCTTCAGCCACGGCTCCATGGCAGGTAGAGGAGCGTCAGGGTTCACCGCCCGATGATGGAGACACTACAAGAGCAGCAGGGGAAGTCAGTGAACCAGCAACCAAGTGAATTGGGAGCCCGGTAAAGAGCACGAGAGCTCTGCTGCAGCCCCTAAACACAAACTGGATCGCAGTACCTGGAAAAGCCTCTGGAAGGCAGGGTTGGGAATGTGATGAACCTTAAACGTGTCCTTCAGATCTCCATTCTCATCCTCTTCTGTCAACATCATGGAATCGATGAGCGAGTCAACCGCAGCCAGCTGCGAGTCTAAAAGAGAAACATAACAATTCAGTTAATCTAAAACATCCACTTCCTACAACTTATGATCCAATTCACTAATTCAACTAAACATTGTTTGTACTCGTGTGTCTTGCTCTCTGTCCTTTGGGCTTTTTCAAAAGACCTGGAGCCGGCAAACACCTAAAACTATGAAGTTCTGCTGAGCTTTTATCCAGCTTATTTCTCTGAGCAGTTTTACTTATTTTAACAGGTTTAACTATTTAGTCCATTCACCATTACATTGTTAAACTGTTAAATTACTTCTTGGTGACGTAATGCATATTTTAGTTGACAAACTATTCTTTTAGCCAAGAGTCACATTTGTTACTTCAAATTGCAGGATGAGCAACATTAAAAAAAGAAAATCCGAAAAAGTCTATTTGCACTGAATTTATCTACACTTTAGTTCTTTCAGTATTTTATTCAGCATAGAAATTTTGGGAGAAAAAAAAAAAAAACATAACGAAAGTACCTGAAGGAGTAAACTTTTTGATTTCAAGAGACGGGAACGAAAACATTCTGAGGTCCTCCATGAAGGGCAACTGGACGTACATGAGGCACTACAAAGGGGGACAAAGAGGACGTTAGTGATGTTCGATCTAATACAGATACAGAACGTTTACGCGCACAGCCTCACTTCGTAGCCCTGCTTGATACACGGGAAAGCTGCGCCCACTTGAGGATTGCTGCGACGATCGTAGGCATAGCGTACGATGGCCACCATTTCAAGTTCATTCAGCGCTCGGATGAGAGCCGACAGGGCCACTGCGGCGTGCTACTCAATACGGAAAAGTAAAATAAGACACAAACAGGTCAGTTTCAACACGTGGTCACCTGAATTGTGCTGGTTGTCTCCCCCTTACCTCGTCATCCCTTTGAGCGAATATCTTTAAGACCTGTGTTCCCATGAACTGATGACGCTGGACCTGCAGGCAAGTAGAAGAATAAAAGAAGAGTGTAAATAAACTAAATGCCTGTTAGAGGTGCAGTCACAGCAGAATAACAGAAAATGCACAATACCAAGCTCTGTTTGGTGAAGCCCAGGACAGCAAAGCACTTCCCATCATGCTTGTATTTCATCTGGTCTTGATCAACTTTGGAAAAAGGAACAATGTCGCTCCCATAACGGAAACCTGAAAACAGAAAACAATGCACCAGAAATTAGGTCTCGTTTCAGTATAATGTGATGCAGTGCTATGTGATCAAAGTGCTTTGCAACAACACAAAGCACTGTGGTTTCAAGACACATCCTCACCTTGAATGGTGTCGTCCCTCTGTACCTCCGTCTCGTTGTCGTCGTCCAGGCAGTAGACCGTTTCTCTCTTCACATCGTCCCTTTGGTTGGTCTGAGCATCAACCGTCATCCAGACTTTCTTCGGTTTCTCTTCAGTCACCTATCGGACAATATCATTTTAAGACAACAACATCAACTGTGAAGTCTTGCATTGATCCTTCATCTGTACATTAGCATGTAATTAAAGAAAAACACCATCAAAATTGTTCCCTCAAATGTTCATTTTTAGTTTCCATGACACGACAACCGGATGTGCAGAAGTTGCAGATTTACTTCAAAAGGATCAATAGAAAAATGACTAAATAGATAAAGATATTTACAAATAGTGATTGAAAATGTACATGATTTCATGCAAAATTTCTTACAGCTCATAAAAGCTAGGTGCTCATTAGGCTCTGTGATAAGCCCTCAAGTACTAACAGACAACTTACTGCTTTGTAGCCGACAATACGGATGCAGATGGAGTTGCCAATGGTCAGCTGGCACGGCCAGGCCATGGGCTTCCGCTCAATGCGCTTGAACATGCACAGCTCCTCGATTGCATTCCTGCAACACAATTAAAGCGTACAAACCAAGCCACATACTGTACAATAAAGGCAAAAGCCTCTAAACGTATAAACCGTAAGAAAAAAAAAAGAAATGAAACATTTGTATTTGATGAGTCATTCCTCTGACCTGAAGGTATAAATTTGATCCAGGCCATCTTCTTCATCCAGGCTCAGCAGGATGTGCTTCATCATATCCACGCCCTCTTTTTGTTCCCTCGATAGACCTTTGCCTGTGCCCGGGTGACCTGGACCTCTTCGATCTGCAGCTCCTTGACCGCTGTCATCATCCTCCTCCTCCACAGGAAAAGGCAAGCTGCAAACCACAAGTTGAAATTTAAAGCAAGAAAACAAGGGAAGGAACTTCTAACTAATCAAATACAATGAAATTACCAATAAAAATATTGACAAGATTGCGTGTGAGACACCCGTGAAAGGAAACGACTTGTAATTGTTCAGAATGCTTCAACAGGAAAATATAAATAACAAATAGTCATCTGTTATTACTTACAAGAACTGCAACGTGATGTCAGCTTGTTTCAGGTTTTCAATAATTACATCCACCTTGTCCGAGCTCGCCTCCGTACTGAGGTCAGTCAGCAGGACGATGTTGCGAAGATCGAACTTCTTCCCCCTAGAAAGTGACCAATACAAAATACAACAAGCAGTGACTTGCATGGATTTACAGAAGCTTTTTTTTTTACCATCTAGTAAAAGTAACTGTTAGTTTTATAATACTCTTGGGTAACAACTGATAAAAAAAAATAAAATTAGATGAAAACACAAGTAATTTGTGAAATATAAAGTTTCTTACTCAGTTTCTGTCCGGAGAACATCCATGCAAACGACAAGAGCATCCAGCCCTGTTTTCACAAGTTCAGGAGTTTGAATACTCTCAGGTATTTGACACGATTGAAACAAAATGTTGACACACAAGATATGAAAGCAGGTACCGCATCAAAATCATTGGTTTTAAAAGAATGAAGATCAAATCAAAGTAACTTCAGTTGAACAGCAATATTTTTTTAAGATGAATATTGAGGGACATTAGTGGGTGGTCAGACTATGTGGAAAAAGGTGTTTGTGGTATTTTGTTCAATCTTACAGAATCTCACAACCAACAACCTTTTCACAAATAAATATCTTCTTTCAAGTTTCTCTGTTGGATGGCAGCTAAGAAAGACTGACAGTACTTGGTGTTATTCAGGCATAAAATCATAGAAATTACACTTTTTTTTCTTTACTGAGACAGGCCATCCATTAGAAGGATTAAGAATGTGTTAATATTTGAATATCAATAACTACAAGAAACAAGCACATTTAAAAAACATTTTATTAAACTATATTAAAAACAAATGTACTAAAAGTTAGTAGAAAGGATACAGTCAGCCTGCTGATTCTCTGGATGGACCCGAGTTTCAATCTCCTCCAGGAGTTCAAAGTCGGGTATCATGAGGTGACGATGCACAGTGATGTTCTGATATTGGTCATCCTGGTCCAGAGGGTTGTCGGTGGAGTCTGTGCCAAACAAGACCAAAGCCAGCTCATCCTTTTTCTCTGCAAAAACCTGACAAGAAGAAAAGAGACACATCAAGTGTAAATGCAACAAATCCGCAAGAATAATTAACATTTATCGGTCTTGTGACACCAGCATTTAATTTCTATCAGCTCATTAGTCATAATTCATTTGACATTGTTGCTCATGGTTACTGTTCTTCTAAGATGTGCCGGGAACATTGTGTGTGTCCATACTTTTTTGGGGGCATACTTTTATTTTGGGGCAGTGGTGGATTAGAGGCGAGGAAAGCAAACTGGTTCTTAAAAATGCAGAAAAACTCATTTCCAGAGGGATTAATTCAATAATTATAGTTTTAGTTTAATAATATGAAATAAAGATGAATATACTGAACGTGATATGTGCTTAAATATTGTTTTGTTGTGAAAGTGGTCTTTAAACTCTTAAACGGCTTGCAGGCTTCTAATTATGTTTTGGGAGTAGTTCATTTTTAAGTCTTTTACTATTAGAAATTATCTTGTGGTGGAAGTGGAAGGCTTCCTATGGTGTGTACTGTAAAATGGATGACTTTGAGTTGCATAACTTACAAGAGATTATTTAAAGTTGGATATCGAAGAATCGGGAATGCACAGAACGTACCCAACGCTGGACAAACTTCTGGATAACTTTCTTGGCCAGTTCAAATGGAGACTCTTCTCCCGGGCCGGAGTTGGACATGGAAAAGCCCACATCCATGCACAGGACCAGAGCCGACTGAAGACAAGAAACAATCCCAGGCTTAACTCTGAAACACTCGTGCAATGAGGCGAACAATTCAGCGAATGAGAAGACATCGGGTTAAAGTGGAACGGGCGTTGCATTTGGCTCATTTTCCCCACAAATACGTAGAAACGGCTTTGTATTGAAGGAGCAGCAGCTCCTGCTTCACTCTCAACAAGCCTCAACATGTCGCTGCCGACAGTCTCAATGAACGAAAACTGTTTCAGACAACTGCCCAAGTTCCACAACTCACACTGTCAAACGCGGCTGATAACTCGCGTAATTATTCATTATTTCCATGAAGAAGAAGAAACGAATACAACTTACTTTAGCGCCTGCCATTTTTTTGTTTCACTATTTCTGCGCCTCTTTGTGTTATGGCTCCGACAGGAAACAGCGAGAAGACACTCAGGGTTCCGCTTTCCGCGGAGATTTGTTCCGCATGCTGCCACAAGGAGCAGTGCGTACCGTCGGGCTGTTATTGATTGCCGCTTACACTCAGTCATCGTGACTTAAGATGGATCTGTTGAGTTTAATGTCACCTGCATCAAACTATCATGCCGGTGTTCGTGCATCAAAACCACGAGTATAAAAGGAACAAATCAGATGTAGGTCAAACACCATCCATCTCACATGGCCATGTGCTCTTCCTCACCTCAATTGTGATGTCCTTAGTATGTTATGAACCCTGAGTGGAAAGCTATATAAATGAAAAAATTAATACAAACTTCAAAAACACAATAAACTAAAAAATTTAATAAAGAAATAAATCTGGCTATATCTGGCCCCCAGGCCAGGAGTTGTAGATCCCTGATCTCGAATGATTGGATCGTCTGGTTTGTCCCTTCAACCACATGTTTGACACACCAATAAACCCTAAAATACTAGTATATTTAAAAACAGATTTTTTTTAAAGTAAAATTAATCCAAACCACTGCTTGTGAGAAATTCTTAAATATTTGAGTGCCAATCATGCAATTTTGTATATTCAGTTGTAATAGAATAGAATAGAATAGAATAGAATAGAATAGAGGACATTCTCGTTACCAAGCTGAGTTAATTTATCTACTTAAGATTTGATGGCCACAGGAGGAAAGATATATTTTGGCACATATTTAGTGCACCTTGATGGGATAAATCTTCTGCTGTTGACCAGGACATCATGGAGGGGGACATTGGACGGACCTCGGTTTGACCATACCATACCCTGTGAGGCTAATTATACAGAGTCCATCCCCACCGCCACCACATAACTGGCCTTTATAGTTATATGTTCAGTTTGTCTTAATGTCACTTTAATAGAATATGTGTTTTCAGAACAACTGCAGAGAACAGAGCAAATAAATATTTGTTTTACAGAGCTTTTTCCAAGCACTGTGCTGACACTGTGAATTGCATGGATTTTCTTCAGCGAGCATCCCAGTTTAACCCTAGGGTGCCAATAATCAGGTCTCAAAGCACCCAACCCCCAGAAAGCCATCTGCACTAATGAGCATCCTGCAGGGTTACAGGCAGACTGGCCTTTGCATATGTTAATGTAGAATCACAGAAAACTGACACCAGTAACTTATTGCTATTTCCTCAACAGCAGGTAAAAATATATTTATATCTTATTTATATCTAACCCTCTTTTTTCAAATAAAGTACAGATTTAATTAATTTGTAACAGCACGGCTTTATTTGATTGTGGAATTCTTTCTTTTGCATCCAGTAGATTCACAACATGTAATGTGGAGTACGATTAGTGTCACCTCTTGTATGAAAATACAATAGAATTACTTCACCTAGTCATAACTTCACCGAATATTTAAAACATCTGATGTTTTTGAACTAACCCAACAACCTTTATGCATTTTTGTCAATGAAAGGTGTTTGCAAGGCAGATATTTCAAAGTGCTGAAGTATAAAACATCTAGCTACAACAATTTCTGAGTTTCCAAAACTTAAATATACAAAGCAAGGTTGATATCAACAATAAAATACAACAGCATGAAAAGAAAGTAATCAACTAGAAAATGACATGGGACTTCTTCTTTTTTTTTTTTTCATGACAACCCAAAACTGTGAAGACGAAACAAGTAGTCAAATATCAGAAACATCAGTTTCAATGGGATTTTCACAACATGGAAAAAAAATAAATATACAAATATGAATTCTTTATCTTCACTGTGGCTTTATCACATGTACTCTCTGGCTACCCTGTTGAGTGTGGGATGATAATAAGAGAACTGAGGGTCCACTTCATTTCCTCAAAGTTTCTGCATGTTGTTAATGTACTTTGTGAACTCAGACTTCTCAAGGCAGAGTGCACTAGAGATGGGAGGCTCGGTATATTTGTGCTCAAGGCAAAAGAAACAAGTGCACACATGTTAAAGAAATGTCTCGTCTGAATTCTATGTGTTTAACCTTGTTTGGAATAACTTAAAGAAATGGTACTTAAAGAAAAAGTAGCAAATCTCATGAAAACAATTGCAGAATTAAAATATCAGCAGCAAGTCTAATCCACAGAAATGTGGAACTGCCACAGTAAATAAATATTTGTCTTTACTGTGTCAGTTCTACATAATCTATGGTGTCAAAGCCAGATATTTCTAAGAGCCAAAAGCTTTCATTGTTGTTTATTCTGTGTCAAAGTCACACACTTGTTCTGAAAATACTCCATATGATTATCCTCTGTAATCACCAATAAGGTGTTCTCAAACTAATCAGCTATTCCATCCTGTCCAAATTAGATTTGCTTAATTCTACAGTTCCTTCCTGTTTTGAGGAATAAGGATATATTTGAAACTCATTTTGTAGGTTTGGCGCTTTGGGAAAAACTCATGTTCATCCATGGATTTTTGATTTTTGGGATCAACATTGCTACATTTGACCCTTTTCATTGATTTGACAGGAATATGAACACCTTCAAATAACACTCGCCTTTTTCTTTAAGAACAAATCTGACAACTTCATACATAAGACAGTGTTGCCTTCACAAACACTCCGGTGCAGCTATATACAGGTGAAGTGAAACTTTCATGTGTGTACAAATTATACAATTATACAAGTAAAAATTTCTTGAAGTAGGAGTGCAGTTCAGTAATTGGTGGTGGCTGTGTATCAATATAGATATTACTCAAAAAAACAAGCAAACTGTAAGAAAATTATACAACTTCAATGCTTACAGTTGATGATGGTGATGATTGTGGAGGTGGTCACATTTCAGCACCAACGGACAGTTCAGGTAGTATTTAAAAGTTGTCATTTACAGGAAGATATAGTGAGGCAGCTTTCACAAGCTTAAAAAAAAAAAAAAGATCCTACGAAAGGATCTTGGTCTGCGATTCAACTGCAGCCTTCAGCAAAACCCCGGAACCTTCATAAGTTGATGTTTACTCAACTTACCCATTAAGTTTACTTTGAAATAAGAATGTTTTGGCCAAACTACTGTTTACAAGGTTAGAAACTAACCTCAAGGTTTTTTTTACTTGTAAACGAATTTGAAATCTCTGGTGTATGTCTTGAAAAAAAACAGTTTGAATAATTAAAAGCCGTTCAAGTCCATCAGCAGTGTACATTTTGGACATGGGGGCATTTCCCCCATCACACCGAGGACGTCTGGGCAAATTCACTGGGTGCCTTGCTCTGCAGCGTGCCACAGACAGTGTCCGAGTCGAGCAGTTCTACGATGCTGTACGGTGAGCAATCCTCCAGACCCAATTTCCCGCACGCCCAGCCGCAGAAACCTTTCTCCAGGTCTCGCACCGCCTGCCACCACTCGCCGAACGCCCAGGACACCTGCACCACCGCGGAGTACAGAGCCAGCGACAGCGCCATGGGCATGATGAGCATGGGGTAGAAGATGATAAGAAAGGGGCAGATGGTGATCTTGTGCCAGAATGTCCGCTCCTCGTTGTACACCAGGAAGACGTTGTACCAGGTGAGCGTGCCGTAGTAGAAGGAGGTGATGAACGAGAGGAGGAAAACCACGGGGGCGCACGAGATGCTCCACAGCACAACGTGGGGTCCCTGACACACACCGAAGCCGCAGCTCCGCTTGGAGCCCTCGCCCCCTTCGCACTCCGCATCCAGACGCTCCTTTGACTTGGCGAGTTCCCTGAGTTCCCTCTCAGTCAAAGTGACGTGGATGTCCACCACCTGACCCTTCTTCTTCCCCCGGGTGATGGTGCCCGTCAGGGTGACATAACGGCTGTCTGGGGGAAGGCTCCAGCTTCCTCCTGGTAAGAGACAATATGGCACAAGGCGTTAGGAATGTCCATGTATGAATGCACGCAATTCAAAGTTAAGCTCACATCTCTAAACCGCAATAAGAATTAGGGCCTAACCGAAAATGATATATACTTTTTGATTCTTATAATCTGTGATGTCACCTGTTGTACAGTTTGTGTGTCTGTAGTGTAAAATGGTAGACGAGTGGCATGTTGGTTGATTGGCAGTAAGAAGTAACTAAAAATGTCAGAAATATTCTTGTATCTGAAGTTCTCCTGTTTAGAGTTCATGTGATTTCATTATATTTTCACGATGTGAATGCATGTGTGGCACAGCTTTCAATCTGATCTGCAAAGGAGTGCACTCGTTTTTTAAAAGGGCTAAGTAATTAATTTCAGAAAGGTTTCAAGAGATGCCGTTTCATCATCCACAATATAGTTGAAGAAAGCACATGCAGCATGATGTCATGTGTGTAGGCAGCAAGATTTAAAACAAAATGCTTTGAAAAAGACACCTACGCATTAAAGAGAAGGATGAGTTTTAAACTGTGAAGCTGATCACAGTTTTTATATTGCATCACGTACGATGGGGGGGGGGGGGGGGGGGGGGGGGTCTATAACCAACACTGATGATTAAATTCAGTGGGACTAGTGTGTTTACATCAATTAGATTTATAAATCTAAATTCAAAGAATATTCCTGAAAGCAGGATCATACAAAATAAGATTCCCTCCCCTCCTGTGTTATTACCTGGCATGTGCCTTCATATTAACAGAACATGTCAGTCCTCTTACCTTCACTTGTGGGTGTGCACAGAAACTTGGCACCCTCTTCAGCACTCCTCTCTGCTCCCTCTTCTCCGCCTTGGTCCTCTCCGGGCGCCCTCTCCAATTCGGAACGGTAGACAATTATAGACTCTGGTCGTGGTTCTTTCTTCTTTCTCCTTTTCCTCCTTATTGAGGGACCCCCTTCTCCTTCGTCTGTAGGGTTCCCTGATGCATCAGATCTTAAGGAGATCATCTGGGGGCTGCCGTCTCCTTCAGTTTGAGGCTCCTCTACCTGCGCCATACTCTCATTCAACCACACACTCTGACTCAGGACCTACTTTTTGATGAACTATAATGTATGAAGATTACTAGTGAAATCCAAAACAGCGTAAATAATTCCCACCCATCGCTATAAGCTTTGGATCAAGGTGGCAGGAGTGGCTGACTGCAAAATAATAATAATAATAATAAAAAAAAAACATCCACACATGCACACAAACAGAAAGAGCATCATTATAAAAAGCATGTTTGTTTTCTTTTTTCGCCAAGTCTCCATATAATCCTGTGTATGGTCATGGCCCAGATTCTGCACGGCACACAACAGATCATTTCTTTCTCTATATGTTGGTGTTTAATCAGCATATATCACATATCGTTTTTGGATGCGATGGTACCTGGATAGAAAAAAAAAATGGGTAGATTCCTATCCTAAAGGATATAATAGATTTGTTGAACGAGCAGGAGGGGGCTTTTAGCATGACAGCACAGCAGAACAACATCCCACCTCCTCATATTACACAATTAAAGGAAAACTGCACAATTCTCTGATGGATTTAAGTGTCTTTCTCCAAAATGGAGTGCATAGATTGACAAAAATACCGGCTGAAATCGACAATGCAACCATTGATACAGCTGATCCCCTCCCATTTAAATCCCACCCATGTCCGCTCTTTTGTCTGCAGACGCAGCCGGTGAATGTGCGCTGCTGCCGGGACATTTCTCCAAAGATCCATCCTCACCTCCATCAGACGGAACGACCACCGGGCACACGGGCAGGATCGAAAGGATTAAAAACAAAAACAAAAAACCCAGTCAAATCGTCGGAAACTGTGCAGGATGCCACACATCTGACCTGAGTGTTTGGCCGATACAGATGCGCTACGCAAAATGATTTCGAGAATAGCAGTGATCCCGCCCCCTAACCTCTGTTACGCCAATCCAGGACCCCAGTCTGCTGTCATGTGAACAGAACTGACTTACTCTAAACGTTTTATGTCTATGGTTTCTCCAGCTTTAAAGTTTATCTATCAAAATACATCGAAAGAAAAAACATTACAATACGAGTGGCAATATAAAATAAATAAACCTTCCAAATCAATCCCAGAGGAAAATTATTTTACAGTGTGGCACAGAATAGAATAGAAGAAATATAGACTTAAAAATAAAATGAAATAAGACAACAAAATATAAATTAATGAAACACTTTCCATAGGAAACTGGTTATTTTTGAAGTGTTATTTTTTTTAATGAAGTTGATATGGTAAATGTACGTACATTAAAAAAAAAGGTCAATGTTTAAACATAAATGAAAATGAATAAATAACTCACTGTTGTTTAGAGCAAACACGATTTTTCATTCAGCAATGGTATAAATAAACAAACAAACAAACAAACAAACAAACAAACAAATAAATAAATAAACAAATAAAT
Source organism: Blennius ocellaris (assembly GCF_963422515.1). Lineage (NCBI taxonomy): Eukaryota > Metazoa > Chordata > Actinopteri > Blenniiformes > Blenniidae > Blennius > Blennius ocellaris. The sequence continues at coordinate 14,327,547 of NC_137655.1, read as the reverse complement.
AAATAAAAGTAATGGAAATGAAATGTGGAAAAAAAAACAACTTTACGAAACCATTTTGTAATATATATAAATATAAGTTTGATGGGGCTGAATCTGAATAATGCAAATCCTTATTCTATATTTTGTGTGAGGCCGTGTCGCTGCTTTGTTTGTGCACGAGCTCCCTGAGGCCTAACGGGTTTACAAACTGACCAACAGCAACTGACACTTGGCAGAAATGAGTGAACAGTTTTCATTTGATGACATCAACCGCCTCCTTTTTCATCTTGGTGAGTTAACTCAACGCAATTACTGTGGGGTATTTGAAGCTTTTCTAATTCGCTTGTTTTTTGTTTTTGCTTTAATTTAGCTTGTTAGCTGCTCGGCTAAAGCTAAGGAGAGGCTAAGTGGCTAGCATTAGCCTCAACCCTTGGAGTTTTTGCATGTTCTGTACAAAATTAAACAATAATGTAGTCGATACTCATTTATAAAGGTATAAAGTGATACGTAGTGTGACTGTATTGCAGGGATTTCAGATTTTGTGCTCACCTTTACGTCCTATCGTTTCAATCAAATACATGTATTCATTGATTTGTTTTATTATTTTCTTAAATATAGCAAATTAAAACAAAAATATGACTATAATAACAATGAAAACTTTACATGGTGGAAAAGCAATAGGAAGATGCACATTATTTTAATAAATCCTACCTCCAGTCAAACTGTTTAAATCTGGTGATTAAAATAAACAACCACCAAACAAAGTAAAGAAAGCCACCAACCAGCAAATAAAAAGACAAATAAACAGAATATAAAAAATAAAAACAACTTGTGCATATTCCACCCTTCCTCCTTTAGTTTTAATTTTGCTCAACATCATCAAACAGATTCCAGTAAAATTAGAAGGTCCTAAGCCACCAAGGAAAAACATTACTACTTGAGTATCTATCATATAATGCTGGAAATAATGTTAAATAAGGGTTTTATCAAGAAAGACTGATTAAAAAAATAAAAGATTTCAAGGTTCCCCTGATATTCGTGATATTTTGTGTTCACACAGTGCTGCCTTATTTGCTTTTAAACAGATTGATTGTGTTATTGATGTTTTTTTTTTTTTTGGGGGGGGGGGGGGGGTTGGTATAAATTGTTCATAACTTAGATTATATTCACAGGTCTTGAAACTCAGGAGCTTCTCCAAAAAAAGGATGAACTTAAGCAACAAATCGAAGGTATGTCTGAAAATGATCTATCTATCTATCTATCTATATCTATATCTATATATATCTATCAATGTTGAAAAACAGTGATTGTAGCAGTAGTTATAATATATGTGTCCATACTGCATCCAAAATCAGGTTAAGGATGCCTTAAAAGAAGCATTGTGTATGAATTAAGTTAATGTATAATGTTTTCTTTTGTACATTTGAGAACTTGTACATATTTACTTAAGTGAAGAATTATTACTTTTGGTAACTCTGCTCAGCTGTGAGGTCAAGATAGGTTTGTTATGTCAGCACTCTTGTCATAAAAGGACATTTTAACTGTTTATTGCTCACTTATTGAATGTGAGACTCAGAGTTTATATTCAATATGTGTTACTCTTCCTGACGATGCCACCGTTTCATGTCATCGTATGCAGTCTGTGTGAGAAGCTTACAGAGCTACAGAGGGACTGTCTGAGTTTTTATGTCTCAGTACTTGTGTCAAGTCTGAATTCTCAGGTAACACTTTATGTCGACAGTGTGCCGAGCCGCCGTTGCTGAGAAGAGGTTGCACATCGAAACGACAAAAAAAGATATCAAGAAACTGAGCGAGGACATCAGTGTGAAGCAGAAGACATACCATCATAATAAAATAAATGTAGAACGGTAGGACTTGAGAAAAATGGGTAACTTGGTCTGTGACAGATTTAAGGTGATGTGAACATTAAGAATCGATTATGAATTGTACTATGACATTTATACTTGTTCTTACCCCTTGAGGCTGAGGGCAGCGAACAGCCTGCTTCTTCAGTATGAGCAGACACTGAAACTAGAACTGGAGAGTAGAAAAGCCAACTTCAGCAAGGACAAGTAGGTTCAGTTGCGAGTGGTGTGTCCCTTTTGTCCCAACACTCAAAGCCTAATTGTTGTTTCTTTGTAATGAAACAAGGGAAGTCCACGAAGAGAGAATTGCAAGCTACAGAGCGAAATTTCAGTCCCATAAAGAACATTATCTCCAAAATCCTCTCGCTCAAAAGCTCCTCGTGGTGCAAGCGGAAACAGAGGAAATTGAGCGTCGGCTCAAGATTTGCGACGATCAAATAACAATGAAGCAGACGGAGCTGGACCGTCTCACTGGTAATAAACTTTTTATATGCTCACACTTGGCATGCAGGCGCTGAAATATTTACAGCTTTTCATACAGTTACTTTAACGTCTGCCTGAACAGCTCCAGACGTTGCTCGTCCCACTGAGAATCTCCCTGACAGGTACTTTGCACACACTCTGACGGAGAACAAAGGATAATCCCGCTTTGGTTCCAGCCAAATTCAGTTTTTCAAAGTCCGTCTTTCTTCCCAGTGTTTTTGTCCAGCAGCCCACGACGGAACAGGAGACACAATTAGACGACCAGGAAGAGATGGACTGTGATAAGTCCATTGACCTCACCTCGCTTCAACTCCACCAGACAACGGTACGCAGACGCACCGACCTGGCGTTTTAGCACGGCTAACGAAGAAATCTACTTGAAATGTGACCAATCGTTCATGTCTTGGTTTAAATTTCCTCTTTGATCAGGGAAATTCTGAAGAGATTTGTGATGAAAATCCTGCTCTGGACGTACAGGCCTGTGACGCTTCCTCACAGAAACCTGGCAAAGAGCTGTGGTCCAGCCCGCAGTCGCAGGGTGAGCAGGATTGATACAACAGTATATGGAGTTTTTCCTCTCCACGTACCAGTTGTAATGCTGTCAAATGTTTCCGGCATATTAAGCTCTTGTCTGTGAAATAATCTTTTGTTCAGAGGAAAGTCAGTCTGGGGAAAGGAGTTTGGAAGATCAGGTCACTTCACAACTGGACGACAATCTGGTATCAACAGTTTATCACATTTGAACTGATTGCACTGTTAAGTGTATCTGTGTAACTATTGGTGGCATATAAAGGCATATACGGCGATAAAGTTATTAAATACCTGTGCTTGTAAGACCTTTTTCCAGAGGGTGAGCCCCGTGAAAGGATCTCTTGTGGAATTTGAATAAGTATTACTGGCTTTCAACAGTATAACCTATCAGAAGCTCTGAGGAAATCACATCCTAAAGTAACAGTGGAACCAACAATGTCTTATTTACCTTTGAATATTGAATTCGATCCATTTTATTAGGTTCTGGAAAGTAGTTTTCTATGCTGGCTGATGCTTCAATAGTCAACGTGTGTGTGTGTGTCGGAGCAGCAGTCCACTGGATCTAATGACCAGGAGGCCGTAGAGACGGAAAGCGGAGCCGGCGATGAAGAGCACAGCGAGGGACCCGCCGTTTTTCCTTCAACACCATCTCAAGAGAATGTTCCTTCTTTTCTGGCAATGATGACGCCCTTGTCATCAACCTCAACATCCCCATTGCAGTAAGGTTTGGTGTCTCGAGTGAACACTTTAAAGCTTGAAGTTACAACTTCTGACAGGACTTCTTTATTCAATTCAGCCTCAACAGCTCCCCAGGTCAAGGGACTTCTGAGACCAAATCCCCGTATTTCTTGTTCTCAACAAACTCCATTCCCAACACTCCAGGATTTGCTGGATTTGGATTTGAACCAGATTCATCACCGGAGGAGGTGAGGAGGGAGTAAAGCAATTAGATTTTTTTTTTTTTTTACCCAAAAAACTGTTTTGGTTTTCTCTGGACTAACTTAGTTTTGTTTTACTATTTGCAGGAATCACCTTTTGCTTTCACCGGCTCCCTTTTCAACGAGAAGGTAAAGTCGAAATTCTTTTTTTCTCCCAGTTCTCATAATTGGGACAGAATTATACAATTCTGTTTTCTTATTGCAGAAAACACCTGAATCAAAGTCTCCAGGTGGTAAGTAAAAAAAAAACAACCCAACTAAATAAAAACACGAAGTGATGTGTGTGTTCTGCTTTGTCAGACATGTTTTTGTTTTTAAAGGCCCAGGATTCCTGTTTGGCCGACCAGAGCAGAGTGAAGACTTCCAGTTTGCATTCTCTGAAACCGCTGAGTCAGCTAACAAAGGAGAGAGCGCGCAGGATTTTCCATTTTCATTCAACTTCTGAAAGCTCCACACACACACACAAAAAAGAAATTTAGAATTTGGAATTTGGTTTGTTGAATAGTTTCCGTATTTGTTGTTCACTGGACGGTGATGATGACTTAGAGTCATATGGCAGGTGTCAGTTCTTCATGTTCAAATAATTGTTTGCCATTTGAGTTATTTTATTGGAGACAGGGACGTTGCATCAGCATCACAACAACAATACACAACACAAGTTCTTTTTCGGTTTAGCTACATTAAGTTTGACAGTTAAAATGAAATGCACATCGATGCCTTTTGTTTCAGTGTTACTTAAAAGAGTTTCAGTGTTTCAGTCAAACACAGTATATAAAAGGAAGAAAATTAACACCACTCTGGTCCTTTCAGTTACAATCACAATCTGACTTTAAGACTTGTATGGATTTATACAAGAATATTTCAAACAAACATGCTTTTCTTTTTTTTTTTTAATGAATGGACTTGCATTTAGTTCCATGTCATAAATTCATAGTATATATTTAAAATGTGATTTTAATACATTCATATTGAAGCATAAGAGTCTACCCAGCACCAAACTCTGTAATGAATGATACATTCAATAAATTAATACTTGGAATAAACTTTTTTTTATTTTTTTTTAAATGTGATTTAATATACTGTAGCCACAGTGACCTGTTATAAAGTATGTAGCCTTTTCTCTGAAACAATGGATGGAAAGATAAGGGTTAAAAAGTGTGGCGCATGCCGTCTGCTGGAAGAAACCTAGAATCCAGAGTCGATGCTGATGGAGCGTCGGGTTACATGTTCCATCTCTCCTGGAACGTATTCGCAGAAGCTGGTCTGGTACTTGGCCAACATTTTGAGCATGGGTCGCAGATTAGCCCACCACTGGACTTTGGGCATCCGGTGCCTGTAAAACAGATAACGCTTATTGCTGAACACAACGCTGCGGTCTGGCTGTTTGAAAGAAAGTGCATTTATGGAGCGCTCACTCAAAATCTGTCATGTCTTTCAATTCGGAGACCGGGGTGAAAGCGATGACCTTCCTCTGGAGGCCGAGCACACATGCAGTGTCCGGCGAGTTAGCGAACACGCGGCCTGTTGGGTGGGGGGGGGGGGGCGCGGAGGAAGGAGTGTCGTCATTACAGGCCAGTCGAATTGGAGTTTCATACAAAGTTCAGCTCGGTTCAGGAACTCTTACCTTGCCGGAAGCTCTCGGTCAGTTTCTCTGAAAGCCACTGGATCGCCCTCACGCCCATCTTGGTGCCAAAGTTTCTATCGAAGGGAGAAGGTGCCCCTCCCTCGAGCACAAGCGCACAGTATGAGTATGTTACATGAGCTCACACCGGTTTTCCTGAAAGGTCTCGGTGATTTCTCTGCAATGTTCTGTACCTGTTGAAGGTGTCCCAACACATTGACTCTGCAGTCGAAGATCCCTTTGCCCTCCGCTGAATACAGTCTGTGGATGAAGTCTGTTGTGTAGTTCTCGTGGCATTTTTCATTCCTGATGCGAGAGGGGCAAAAGAAAGTCCGACTTAACTGCAAGGTCATCTTTCAAATAGCAAACCAATTCAAATATCTGTAAAATATAACACAATCGGAGTTCTGATAAGTTAAATGTTTGCATGCTCAGCTTTCTCACTTGAAAATGAACAACGTTCTTTATCTTGTGAAACACGTTCACTATCTAATGACTGCAGGGCTGTCTAATCATTTACTATGCTGGCAGCCACATGACCGATGATAAGATGCACAAAAACGTCCACTGGCTCATTCAGCCTGTGTTTCTTAAGAGTTTCAGTGCAGCTGAATCGCTGTCATGTACCTCAGCACCAGACCTCGCTGGATGTCCTTCTTCATCTTTTCAGCCAAATGCTCCACATTGGTCTGTGAAGAGAACACATCATTTAAAAGGCCCCCCAAAAAAAATTACAGGCGAGGGAAAAAAAAAAAAAAAGGAATTCTATCTTCCACTCTTACCTTGAGGTCATGAATGTTAAATGGGTCTTCAAAGATGTAAGCTGCATCGGCACCCACAGCAATACCGGTGCAGGTTGCCAGATAGCCACAGAACCCGCCCATAGTCTCCACCACAAACACTCGTCTCTTGGTCCCTGAGGCCGACTGCTTTATCTTGTCGCAGCCCTGAATTCAAAAGGGAATCAGATGGTTAGCATGAAATGTTGGAGAAAAAAACCTCAAACTGGGTCCTAATCAACCTTTAACTTTAGAAGCTGATCATACTGGCGGTTACTAAAAAACTTAAGAGTTCACCAGAAAGGATTTTTAAGAAACGTTAAGGGCCGTGTCAGTTCTTGATTAGTCTGGTAATACATTTTGCAAGTTAAGAGAATAACTAGAGGTGTCAAAACACTGAAACATTATCTTCATAGGAACACATTTTGGATTAACTGCCCAAAACACTAAACAAAAAGGTGCCTCCACTTGTATCAATGTACCTTACGGGTCACAGTGAGACGCATCACCTCCAACATCGGCTATAGTTTTGACTTTGTAATCAGCCTGCTTGCAAACACATAAGCTGCACTTATTTTAAATTCTTCAATGTGGTGTGAAGCATGGGCTCACAATTTACACCTGCATTTGCAGTGATCGATTCGTACTGGATAGTTGTGCCGACTTTCGTCAGAGTGGACATCGATCAATAAGCTGAACTGCAGTTCACATCGGGTACTTTTACTGTCAGTAGGTTTCCGCTAATGACTACTTACTTTGTGTTTGTATATTTATAGTGGCTACACTTGGTTTGTTAAATAATCCAATCTTTGTTTATTGGATGGGTAACGACACCCATCGTATGCAAAACACTTTTGAGTTATTACTGGCGTATATGAATCCAGCACAAACTTTTCTGTTATGAGCCAGGAATTCCAGAGGCGATCGTCATTCCCGTGATGGACTGGTGACCTGCTTTTAGCTAAACTGCCACTCAACCTTCTCGATAGATGGATGGGGAAAAATAGTTTAAAGTTGAGCTTAGATTAGCAGTAATGGCTGTCGATTCAACCTTTGTTAACCTTTAACCCAAAACGTCAAAGCTTCTCTGTGAAGGTGCTATCTGCTAAGTGTCACCTCCATAGCAGAGTTGACGGCGGTGTCCGCTCCGACAGAGAAGTCGGTTCCCGGCACGTTGTTGCTGATGGTAGCGGGGATAACACACATGGGGATGCAGAGCTCATCGTATTGATTGCGGGCTTCAAACAGCTGCAGCACGCCGTTGTAACCCTGGGAACACGGCACAGAGGTGCATTACAACACGGACGGTGTTAACTGTGTGCACAACTAATTCACTTTCAGAATGCGTGCCATGAAACCGACCTCGAACCCTCCGACGACCAGCAGAGCTGAGATGTTGAATTTGGTGATGGTTTCTGTAATCTTCTCCAGGTTTTTGTTGGGAAGCGTTCTGAAAGGAGACGACAGAAATCAAATGAGCTTTCCACTTTCCTATACTTATCACAGTGTGAACCATATTATCTCTTTCTCTTTTTTTTTTTAGCATGCTACCCAAGTGTGACTTGTGCTGCATTTCCATTAGTGTTTCATGTCCACTGACAGCTGCAGACTTGAGGCCTTTGCATGCTTTTTACAGGTGGCCAGCTATTTACATGAAACTATTGCAGGAAACTATTGTTTCAGTGCTTTGTTGATGGACTTCAACTTGGAGTGATTAGATGATGAACTTCACTTCCCAACAGCACTAAATAAAGTGCGACAACATGGAATTTTATACCCCGCAAACCTTTACTGATTCAGGCCCAAAATATCTTGAAGGATCATAGATTCAAAAGAAAATCCCAAACTTTTGCAAGTCTTCATATCTGGTAGACATCTGATATTACTGAAGAATGAAGCGATGAGCTGGCTGAAAGTCAAGGGTGTTGTGACCTCGTGGTTTGACCCATTTGCGTAAATGAAATATTTCATCAAGTCCTACATCAAGTACCTTTGATGAATACCTGATCGGTCTTCACAGGATTCTGCACAAGGTCAACGACAACCTGATCATTTGGTCAACCTCTAAGCATAAATTCTTGCCGAATTAGATTTTTTTTTTTTTTCTTCCACAAGAGGGTTACACTCCTTCATAATAATTAAATCAAACCGGCTCTTTCACTCACCGCTTGGTCCCCAGCAGCGAGCCTCCTTGACCTGTCCATCCTGCCACCATGTTCCACTTCATCTCAAACACCTGCAGACGGACAGGAATTAGCTTCCGCTCATTTCCATCAATTCTACAGGGAGATGATTACAAATCGCCTTCACGGTGAGAATAAAGGGCCCTTACGTCTCCGTTGGCGAGTCCGAGAAATCCATCATGGACGGCGTAGACCTTGTGTCCGTGCGCGAGTGCCAACCTCACAGCTGATCTCACTGCTGCGTTCATGCCTGCAGCTGGAGCTCCCACGTTCAGGACTGCCAAAGTGAAGTTGCTCTGTTGGGATATCAAACAAAGGTGAGGGAAAAAGTTCACACTCTCTGATCATTTCACTAATTACTCAGGCTGTGCGTGTGACTTACTGCAGTCTTGGCAGGTTTCTGGAAAGCAAGAAGTTTATAGATGTTCCAGTTGTTCTCGAAACTCCTTGAGGGGAAAAAAAAAAAAGAAAAGTAGTTGGTTGTAGGATACAATGAATTCATAAACATATGCTCTATTGGTTCCAAAAAACTATTTGCGCAAACATGTACGTCTCAGCACTCACCCTCCACGCAGTTTGATGGCCTCGTCAAACCTCTTCTCGTTCATGGCTTTCTGCACCAATTTAGTCTGCGAAGGATCGTCAAATATAATCACAGCTCAACTCCCCACCGCCTTCATCCTCTGCACGACAAAACGAAGAAGTGAGAGAAGACTCACCATCTCTACGCACTCCATGAGCGGCAGTCGGACAGCGTGGTTACCCGAGAGGCCGATGACGCAAGGCGGCGTGTCAGGAGAGGCCTCCATCAGAGCGACCACGGCCTCCACACCCACCTTACAGCTCTGGCAGCACACAAGGAACATCAAGGGCGTTGATGAAGAATCTCGGGAGGGTATCACCCCTTAACAAGTGATGTTATGCGACACGTGACTTGTATAATAAACATGCAATTCAAAACAAATGGTTGAGCTACATATAAAATGTTTGTTTTTTTCTAAAATGTTATCTTTGCTTGAATCAAACTTACAGTAATAGCCAACGTTTGTTATATTTTGCTGTGTAAAGCAGTACCGCAAATAGCTGAAATTATTAAAAAATTGCCTGTCAACTAAAACTCAGAGAAACGTGGGGTTTAAACTGCTTGTTGCAGAATGTGGCATCAATCATTTACGCTCAATTAAATAAACAGACTACTCTTTGCGGTGTCTAATTGAAAGGGTTTAACGTGACAAAAGTGACAGAAACAACAATAAATGGCGACGCTCATCTTACCAGTATTCTGTCAAACGCCGAGGGAGTTCCTCCTCGCTGAACGTGGCCCAGAACAGTCACTCTGGTGTCATAACCCAGCCTCTTCACCACCAGCTTCAAACAGACGACACATTTCAGTTTATTGATACAACAAATCATTCTTATAATACACAAAACTTCCACCATATGCATCCTGTCGTCATGAGATACCGAGTCAGTAAGGAAAAAAATCCTGTGTTTCATGTTAAATAATCTATAAACTTGCACACTATCTGTTTAGATGTAGATGTGAAGTGTTTTTTGGGACGACTGATCACAGGCACAAACTTGTCTCGGCTGTCGAGCACCTGTTAGATAAAGTAGAGTCGCCAACAAACTTACATCTTTAACGTAGGTTGAGGAGATGGGATCCCCATTCATGTCAATGGCTCCTTCTGCCATGATTATGATGTTGAGTCTTGATCCCGTTACGCGGCTCTGCAGGTAAACAAGGTCAATACATTTCACAGTGTAGCTGACAAAATACAATCGCAAAGCTCATTTATGGAGCCACCAAATCTCAAAGATACTCCAAAAGGCAATGTGATTGGCAATTGAATCTATTTAAAAGTGTGTGTTAAGCTACGGATGCTACTATACAGTCCAGACATGGTATTTTCTCTCACCCCCTCGAGCCGATCACACAAACGGTCCTCCCAGCCCTCCTTTGGAGGAGCTTCTGGAATAAAGAGCCAGTCTGCGCCAGAAGCCAGAGCTGACACCAACGCCAGATACCTACAGGAAATGAGGCAAAGGTGCGCAGGGTCGTCACTCACACAGTAACAAGGAGATGTGCTTAAATAAAGCAACAAAAAAAAACTGCTTACAAAAGAAAAAAACTAATGATTTACCCTTTTAACCAAAGGTAAAAAGATGCAACGAATATGCACTGAACTATACATTTAGAAAATGAAACCTTTTGAAGGACATGTGTTACTGCTGTAAATGACACAATCAATGTTTACTGGTTCACTTTCAGCCATGTCAGAACGAGTTGTCCCTCTCATACACTGCATTTTATAAGAGACCTCTTTCACTAATATAAATGCGAGACGAGAGCGAAGAATATTACATCATTGTGTGGCTAAACCACTGTTACGCCTGTCATAGTACAGGCGAAAAAAAATTTAGGCTGAAAACTCCTCAGTTACCTGAATGTAATGATTGATGCAATAAATTGTACGAATTTCCATCTTTGATAAACACCAGTGGCCTCCACGTTACCAAGCAAACAAATTTCCAGATATTCATTCCTTGTTTCATAAGTTAACAGATGATTTTGATCATTTCAAGGACAGCAAACAAGCTTATCTCAATTTAAAATACTCAAAAATTACCGTTTTACTGAGTTTATTTCTAGGGCATTGATTTCTTTTTTTTTTTGAGTTCCTCAAAATGATTAAGGTCGCTCAATCCAAACACACAACACAGACAGAAAACAAATACCACGGTGCCATGAAGCCAATTCAAAGTCCCGAAATGAGACAAAAATACTCACCCACAGTGTCGCCCCATGAGCTCCAGAACAAAAGTGCGCTGGTGGCTGTTGGAGGTGCAAAATGGTTTAAAGTTAAGCAAAAGCAAAATAAAGGCCTGAAGAAACACTGCGCATACAAAACGGCGCACACGCGGACTTCTGAGAGAGCAAGTCTGGGCAAGGTGGGAATCATGTCAGAGCCACTTCACCAAAGACTTGGCAAAGAGGGTTGCATTCCTCAGCCTTAAATCATATACTGTGCAGGTAACGTGAACTTATCTAATCTCGAATCTTGAAATGACAAAAGTGAAAATGACCAAAGTCAAAAAGCAGTTAATTCGGACTGACTCCAGTCAAATTAGCATTTTTTTCCCTTTTAAAAAAAAAAAATCATACAATCATCTGGCTCCAGCAAATGGGTCTTGCCTATAACTGTATTACCAATAATGTACAAAAGCCGTACACAGTGCATCCTTCTGAAGCTCATTGTGCTCATAGTTCTAATTAGTGAACAACGGAGTATCTGGTGTGTGAGTGATTTTATAATTAAGGCTTTGAAGAACCCAGCGGCTGCTCCGGCGTCGCTGTTCGGTGGTCTGACCTCTGTGCTGTGGTCATGATGGCGTCAATTATCTCCATGATGCGATGCAGCGCAGAGTCGGCTCCAATGGTCATGTCGGTGCCGCAGAAGTCGTTGTCGATGGAGCCCACGAGGCCGACGATGTTCAGGTGGGTGTGCTGCTTCGCCAGAGCGCCTGTGATCCGTCCTGCAGTGGCACAGTATCTCTGCTTTGACAGCGGACAGTACACGCTGGACCATCCTTTAGCTAGTTACTGGAGATTTGCATTCGATTTGATACCAACTACTTTACACAAAAGTGACGTCGTTATTTGAAAAATAATTGTCGATGGGCAGTTTTACCACAGAAATAATACTACGCTTTGTCGTTTTCCATCTACACACATGTGAGCTGCGCATCACCGCACTATTCTGAGGTCCAGTCGAGAGCGTTGCAAGGTTTACCTTTCTCTACGAGTTCGTCCAGCAGGCCGCTCCACTCGCCGCGGAAGAGGTTGGCTCCGGTGAGGCTGCCGTCTCCGCCGCACACGCACAGGTTGGTGATGCCTTTCTTCACCAGGTTGAAGGCAGCGGCGAGCCTGCCTTCACGAGTCGTGAAGGACTTACAGCGGGCGCTACCTATCACGGTCCCACCCTGCAGCACCAATGTTATTTTAACCAGTCAGAAATGGAAAAAAGACAATGATTGCTCAACTAAAAAAAACCCCAAGAGAATGTGTGTAGTAATCAGCAATCCAAACAAGAAAATATTTCAGCCTGGCAAATTCACAGGGATTTTCACTGAAATGAAGATCACACTTCTTGTTTGAGATGCACGCAATTCATAGACGAGCACTCGCACGCAGACACTGTTTTGTATCACATTCACAAAAGGCTGAATACGACACAGATCCCTACAATGTGTCCTTATTTTGAGTTTTTCTTCCGCTTGAACGGTATTAAAGCAAGCAACCCATTCACTCTCAAAAGCAAACATAGCCTCACCACATTTGTTAAATAAATTCAAGGCAGCCAGTGCAAAAAAAAATAATCAAAAAGTACAGTGGAAGCGTGTAACATTTCTCTTAACAACGTAGCTTCTAAAAGAGCATGCAGCAACAGTCCTTACCAGACTATTACCAGTAAGAGAAGAGACGAGAGGATACAGATGAAAATAATAAAATTCTGATGTAAACAAAGAGAAATAGAAAGAGAAAGAAACATGACCAGAAAGAAAAGCAAACAGTCTAATAATTATGTGAATAAATAACAGCAGTCTTTTAATATTCAGCTATAGATGCTGCACTGGCTGTTAAGTGTGACTGCGCTAATGAATGTATCTGTCATATTGGACTGCAAAAGACTGAACAGAGTAAATCCATAGAAATGCAGGAGAGAAAAATACGAGTTTCGGGATCACACTTGCAATAAACTGGATGTCGAGGCTATTTTAGAACTCTGACTGGTTGATCATCTACTGTCGGTTTCAACACATATCACATTTAGCAATTAGTCTCCGATTTCACCACGGTGAATAAGTCAACCTACCAGCTGGATGATGTTGGTCACACTGTGCCAGTGAGCCAGTTTGATGTTGTCGCCTCCATCCACCAAACCCTGATATCCCTGAAAATCAGCAAAACACACACCAGAGCACTGTGGGTCAATCGAGCAACAATAAACAGCCCACATGATGTGAACGAACACAAAGAGGCCGCTCAGTGTAAACAAAAAGGAAGGAGTCAGTTTACCTCGTTGATGAGGTAGACCTTGGCCCCCACGTAAATGCCCATCCGGGTCACAGCGCGGACAGCCGCGTTCATCCCTGGGTCGAGAACAGTTGCACAAAAGGAAACTTACCATACGATCACACCCATCAGACGTTACAACGCACCTCTTTGCATGGAGGAGAGAAACGGTGCGGTGGATGGTTTATGGACAAAGGTGCTATCTGCTCCCTGGAGCGTGACAGCAGGCAGGCGGGTGACTTTGACGGTTTCCAGTCAATTTTCCCTGATTTTTGTGCTTCTGACCGGTCGTCATCGGTTGTGATGTAATAAGGCAATAAAGTGAATTACAATCAGTTGTCAACGCAACGCAGAGCAGTAGGACTTCATCCGATTGGCCAAATATCTTGACATGAAGAACATGGATGCACAGTACAAGGAAGAATGGAAGATATTGTAGTTTGTTTGCATTTCAAAACGTGTATCCTCCACATGGTGATATTGAGATATATCATACTATCCTAAACTGTTGTAATAGATACTTACTCAAAAAGGCGAAGTGATCATAGAAACGATCAACACAACAACAATTACTGAAACGCTGCTGTCCCCTGCAGCTCTGTGGCGCCCCCTGTGAATCCCACCCCTACACTTTGACAACTGAGGACAGAATGACACTTAGTGCATTACAATAAAGATCAGCTCAATGATATGACTGATCAAATATTACATTTTGATTTTTCTTCTCTTACAAATTAATAATTTGTGATCAGCTTTTATAGACTTTAATCGTTTCCTTTGAGGTGCAATCGAAACCTGCACATAAACAACAGTGTCAAAGCAACACACAGCAGGATAAAGAGCTCCAGCTGTCTCCTCGAGGAAAAATACATTACTTCAACTGACAATTAGATAAATGTGCGTCGTCCACCTCGTGACCTTTGACCTCCCTGACAAGCCTGCGTCTCCCTTCCTGTGTAAACAACCCCCCTCCCCCGCTCCTTTGATTTCTGTTTTCTCCTGGTTGGAGTAAATTCCAGATGCGGACAGCAGTTCATTATTACCACACCTTGTGCATCTCCCCCGCTCGTCAGCACGGCCATGGCCCGACCAGCTCCCGTCATCTTCAGCGTCTCCAGATCCATGGAGGCCATTCTTCTCACCGGCTCCATGTCGGGGACACCTGAGCCCTGGGAGTCAAGGACTTCTGCAGCCGCACAGGTGAAGGTGGAGGTGGAGGTGGAGGTGGCGCCGAGCAGCGGGTACAACTCGTTCCAGATGTCGCTTCCTCGTTGGCAGCAGTTTAACCTCACGCGACCGACGGACGGGGGTTACACCTCTCCGCGAGTTGACTCCGCCCCGCGCGCAGAGCGCCGGGCCATACAGCGGTGCGCGTTCACTTCGTCAACCCGCACGGCCCGGATAGGAGAGACCTTCCGCTTTTCCACAATACTTCTTCTTGAGACGGAGCCCCGCCCCCTCCATCTCGGCCTGAGACAAACTGCACGTACGACACGCGCACACCTCTCCCCTCCTCCAGTTTCATCATGATGGTGGTACAAGCATGAAAATAGATACATAGATAGATAGATAGATAGATAGATAGATAGATAGATAGATAGATAGATAGATAGATAGGAATGGCTTCAGGGCTTTTTGTAGTTTTCTTAAATATATTTTATTTTAGGTTCAAACATAATATAGGAAAAACAGTTACACCTACCTTCACCACTGTTTGAGATTGTGTGAGAGAATTTCATCAATCCATCCTCTATGTAACTTTGTCCAAATTAGGATTATGGAGGTCTGAACCTAATCCCAGCTGAGTGGAGGGAGGGGGCAGAGGCCGCCAGGCCATCACAGGGCAAACACAGAGAGACAGTCATGCAATCATATTAAAATGTGCTTATATAAACACATGGACAGAATACACATGTCACCGTTTTCTTTTTTTTTTAAAGGGTAAAAGTGAAGAAAGATTGTCTCTAGAAAAAATATAATTTTGGTCTGTTTAGACTGGCTTTCATGCAATTGTATTTCAATATGTTTAGTTTTTCTTTGCATGTGTGCAACTATATATTGTACATTTATATATGTACAGCATGTTGGATAACTACAGATTATTGTGAACCGATACAAATTTTGAATTGGTTGAGCTGCAAGTGTGCCTAATAAAATGGTCATAGAACAACATATGCAGAGCTGGAATTGGGATGCAGAGAAATGTGCAAGTGGATCATTGAGTGATTCTTGGTGCAGCATGATGCAATCATTGGAGTTTTATTGTATGTACTGATGTCACACTCAGGTAAGACAATTCAATCAAGCCTCATCACCGTGTGTAAATAAACACTTTGGTGAAGTTGAATTTTAAATGATCAGAGTGAGTTAAAAGCATTGTTAATGTCTGTTGTGCAATGTTAGAGTAGCAGAGGATTTTAATGACTAAAAGTTGAAGCCCACAGTTGTAAGTGGACTTTGCTGGTAACAGAGGAGACAGACAAGTGTTTTGGGTACAGTACATCAGCATTTATTCCATGCAGTTGTTTGCTCTGATTTTATTCTCCCAGATACTCATTGCACTGTACACGGGGGTAATACAGGAAACCGACAGGATTGGTTGATCATAATGCCATTTAACAGGAGAGGGAGCTGTAAATGAAGAATAACAAAGAAACGGATGTTTGATACAATTGGAGCGAGGCAACATGATGTCCAGTTAGAGAAACAATTTCACGGAAATTCAGATGTTTAGTGATATTTTGATCAAAATTGAAGGGGGGATAGAATATCACTGCAGTGGCACAGGAACCTGCATCACATGTGCCCTCACACGGAACCTCTCATTCTCCCTGCAGTGAGAATCCACTGACGACCCAGTGGTTGTGGACATGATTAATAACGGCCTATCACATGGTCCAATTAAATGAAGAAAAAAAAAAAAACTTCAGGAACACTTGCTGTAAAGCCTGTTAATTATAACACTTCATCTGCAATGACAACTTAAATAAAAAACAGTCCCCTGCAGGTTCAAATGATTTGACAATGGTTTTGTTCTAACTCATAAATACTGTCCTCTTCCCATACCAATTCATTGTGCTTCCTTTAAATAATACTTTCAGGAGAAATCATAAGTAATGATAATTCTGAAGCTGCCCAAAATTAAAAAGAATGCTACTCCTTACCAGTCATTCAAAAATAAATTAATTCAAAAATCATGTAGGCCAGCTACAAAGTAAGAAGAAGAAAAAAAAAAGATCAAAGTTAAATTAAATGTTAACAATCATACTTCACAGGATATATGCTAGAAAGACAATGTTATGACAGCTTGATCGGATTACCCAGTCATCACAATACATTAGGTTATTTTACACGTACGTAAACATGAGCAAAGACAGTGGGAGGAGGCTCAAGGGAAGGCAGCAGCTGTTTTCATACCAGGAGAGAACCTTTCCAAAGCTCTCAAGCAAACGGTAACTGGTCCGTCAGTACATTTCACCTTGTGCTACTTGTTTCATCATCAGCCTCCCATGAGGTTCAATACTGATGTGAGGGTTTCCTGCTTGTTTTCAACCAGTCAGCTGGTCATCAATGACAAAAAAACAACAAAAAATCACGGCTTTGCCAGAGCTGTGCAGTATAAAGAGAGGACAAAAAATAAAATAAAAGAGGTGTAGGAGGAGGTCACATTACATTTACACAGGTTTACTGTATATACAGGAGTAACACTGAGATGAGGTCTCTGATAACCACAAGCAGCCCGATGCTCTGTGGCCTCGTCTCTGGCTTGTGTTCCTTAACGTAGAGTCTCAGCCGCCTGCGTTCACTTGAGTTGACGTCTTGACATCATTTTCGTTAAATTCAACCCTGGCTGTTTTTCAACTGCAAGATCAGAAAGATGGATGAGAAACAGGGCTAAAAAAAAAAATCATACAAAATAAAAACTAAGCTCTCAACGATGCAGTATCCCCTTTCAAAAATAACTAGACAAAAAAATGTGTTATATTGCTGGGATTCTAAGATTGTGAACAGATAAATTACCTTGGTTAGAGAGAAAACGAGCAGGGACGTTTACATAACGCAAGGCAATTTGAGTCTGTGTAGCTGTTGCCATCTAGCGGCCGTTGATATATTGTTCTCATTCTCAGTCAGCAACACAAAACCTGAGCGTTGTACTCTGGAAAGGCAGATTCACAAAAATGGGACCGTTCAAAAATATATACTCTATGACACGCTGCTCTCCTCCAGCCACCGGCCACTGTGTCTGTGTCTAGCCAGCTAGACGTCCCAGATCCTGAGCAGGCATCGTTTCTCTCACCTGAGAGCCAAACCACACTACGTTTTATTGCTGCTCCATTTACCACGTCGGAGAAAATAAGGTAGCATGTTTTGGACGCGACATATTAAGACGGTATAAACTACGCTGCTAGAAAATGTTTAATGGGATGCGCTGCACTTAGTGATTTTCTAGAAAGGGGATACCACACCTGGGAATGAGGCTCAAAATGCTTTCTACATAATATTAATGTCTGTTACAGCGATAAAGGGTTGAACATCAAGGCTATCCGTAAGACCAGTTTCAATATTCCTGCATGGTCCACAATATGCGCCACTCAAAGAACATTCCTGCATACAGTAATTGGTCCGGTCTAGTTCCACAGTCCTCGAACAATCCTGAGATGAGACTTGAAACTGTGATGTCTGATGAAGAGGGAGGTTCTTCGTCATAACACACACACAAACACACACACACACACACGCACACACTCCCTCAATGACGCTCATTGTGACATCTGATTGCTAATAACGATGGCGTGCCTTAAGAGAGCGGGATTCGGCAGGGAAAGTATTTCAGTTTTTGTTTTTTGTTTTTTTCTCCCCCCTCAGCCGTCAGCTCAGATTTTTCTCCGTGGCTCTGCAAGCTCGTCCACTTCATGCAGTCTTTGTGCGAGCTGCGCTGTACGGGCATGCTTTGACAGCTTGGTTGGGGTTGGGGAGGTTGGGGGGGGGGGCACGATGACAGGACAGGTACGGTGGTCCGACGGTAGGAGAGTCTCGTTGCGAGGCAGGTTTTTCATGCTGGTGTTCACACTGTTTCCATGAGCTCCTCGTTCCCCACGCTTAGGCAGGATGGGGACAGGAGGAGATTGGGGGGGGGGGGGGGGGGGGTTGCTGACTGGGGCTGTGCACTGGAAACTCAGGATGAAGCAGGTTGCTCAAACTGCAATGCAGAGATTGCTTGTTGGTCGGGGGTTTCCATCTAAGACAGCAAAAACGTGTAAAGCGACTGCAGCCACATGAGGGCTTTGTAGCGATGCTCCTCCTCTGTGTCGGTCACATGGGGGGGTCAAACTGTTGCAGTTGCAGAGTCGTAAGCCTCGTAGGAATCCGTCTGCATCCAGTCCGAGCTTCTCACCGGCACACCGTAGACCCATGCCGGGTTTCAAAATGTCAGTGTTTTTCTCTGTTCAGATCAGAGAACTCACAGAAGTCCTGAATTTTTGCAGACAAAAATAAATTATGAATGTTAAAGTATCTGCTGTACATCATCTTTCAAAAAGGAATCCCTGCCATGGGTTTTGCCCGGATGCTGTGCTAGATAATGGGGGGATGGGGCTTTAATGAAGAGAAGGGGGATGGTTGGAGGGGGCTCTGGGAGAGATTACATGAGACTTTATAGGGGGCGTTGTTTACAATGTCGTCCTCTTATTGCTGTATTTTTCTGCAGGGCAGAGTGGGACATGATGGCCTCCAGGCAAAAACAGAGTGGAGTCCTTTGGGCAACTTCACCAGGAGGAAGGCGGCCCCGCTTTGTTGTTTCTAATCGTGGCGTCGGAGCACTCCGCTTCTGACGAATCACAATCCGAGTCCCCAAACTGGAGCGGATTCTGAGAGAGAAAACACAGAAACGCCAACATCTTTTAGTGCACTTTATTACCAATCATGCAATAACATATGATGGAGCTTGAAAATGGCAAAATGGTATTTTTTTTTATAGTTCAAAAGCAAAGCCTGCCTTACACGCCTGTTTTCACCAATCAAACCATGCAAATATGTATTCAGTACATTACACACAAAGTCGTGTTTTCTGACCTGCACACAAAACTGTGGTTGTTTGTAGTGATAAAAAGCTCATTACAGCTTTTTTTGTCCTTCATTTATAATGTTCCTCTGCAGAAAAAACTAAATGCTCTGAATCCATAATTACAAAAGCATGAAAAAAAGATTGCATTTATATTCAGTTTGCTCAATTTAATGAACAATGTTACACAACAAGACTTTCTGAATTTTAACAACATTGTCGAGTTGTGCTGAATGCACTCATTGCTCATTGCATCGATACATTTATCAACTGTGAGTCAGGATTTAAATTAAAATTTCATTGATGGTGCGGTCGTACCAATTCATATTTCATAAGTGTGTCATTAAAGCTCTTCTGCAGGGAGATAATGATACTGATGTATGGTAAACGCTATGTCCATTCCATGCTGATATGTTCAGGTCTGTGCTGCATTACAATTACAATCAAACAATGGACGTTTGTTGTGATGCACACTACGATCAGTTTCTTTAGTGCACACCAACGGTAAGTTTCGAATACAAGCTTTTACACTGTAAATGAAACCCAAGATCTGGACGAAGGAATTTGATTTAATCAAATCAGAACGGTTACGTGTGAGAAGACGTGTCAAATCCAAAATGAGCAAATTGTCTTTATATTCAGCGTGTCCCTGCTTCAACACACAAATTAAACGTGTGCGTCATCGTCAGGCTCTGCAGAAAGCTGAGTCACTCAATGAGTGTTGGTACAGAGAGGATTCTGGCCCTCAAGAGGCAGAATTTGACGCCGCTCATCTCCAACTTCTGTCCAGTTGAACTATTGGCATGTAAAGTAAATAATGTGGAATGACTGATCTTTGTGGCGCACCAACTAATCCAGAGTACCGACCTCGTAGCTGTGTTCATCGGAGCACAGTTTCCCCAACGAGATCTGGGTCTTCACCCTCCGAACGGCGCACTCCTTGTCAGAGAGGCCATCTGACTGGGTGGAGATGTCAATGGGGATGTCTGGGGTGTGCGACAGCAGCTCATCCAGGTGTTCCTCCTGGCTGGCGCTCAGCCTTTCCAGGGGCCCGCTGTGGGAGTGGTCGCTGGTGTTCCCCTCCTCGCCGTCAGACACCGACAGGTTCTCTGAGCTGAAGGTGGAGTAGGACTGGAAGCTGCTCATACAGCGATGAGGTCTGCGGGAGGGCAGAAGAAAAAAAACAAAACAACGATTGACATTTCATTCCACTGTGATCGCATTCCGGGTTTGATGTTTTCAGATGATCTTGCGTGGTTGCCGCGTGTGATGTAACGGTGTTACGACGCAGTCAAGGTCAAGTTGTCAAACTGAATGAGTGGCTATAAATTACCTCTGTCTCCTAGGAAACTCCACTTCACTATCCACCTCTCCCTCCTCTTCTTCGGATGACTCATCACCTCCCTGCAAAACAAGCTGCTGTTACTCATAGTACAGTAATGACGTTTCCTCGACCACTAAAAACAAAGCTCCAGCTTTCCTCACCTTCCTGAGTGGCCTCAGAGTGCGAGGCAGTGCAGGGGGCAGAGGGTGGGGGTTTTGAGATGCATCGAGCGCCTGCGGCTCAGCTTTCTTTGTGGCATCTCCATCCAGGACCGTGTCTGCGTTGGGCACCACTGAAGAAGACTGGGTGCTTTCTTGGGTGTTGAGCAGAGAGTAGTGCGGCAGCTCAGGGTGACTGGATGCAGGAGGGGTCTCTTGACAGTGGAGGCAGCCGGGGAAGGGGTGAGCCTGGCAGCAGGGACATAAAGAACCAGCACCTGCACCTGAAACGGGATTGGCGCAGGTGGACGAAGTCCGCTGCCGTGTGTCTGCGTCCACAGCGGTGGAAATGAGGTCGGGGCTGGATCCGGAAACGCGGCGCTGCAGGTGGTCAGTCTGGGGGCTGCGGAGGGCAGCGGCAGGGCCAAAATAGCGCAGGTTATTGGCACAGTTGACAACAGCCTCCTCGCGGCCTTTCAGCGGGAGGAAAGGCCCCTCGGTGGACGGTGGGTGGTGGTGGTGATGGTGGTGATGGTGGAACGGTGGCTCCTGGAGAGACCGGGTGTCTTCGGCAGGACCGGCAATGGGCTTCAGCACGGCGAGGAACTCGTTGTGGCTTCCTTTACTGTTGGCGCGGCGGTGTCGAGGCTTGCTCCGGTAGCGAGCTTTTCCGGGTGGCGTGGAGACCTTTGGGCTGGCCGACAGTGGTGAGGGTGACGGGAGGGGGTCGTGGCTGGGGATGCCATCAGAGCGAAGCAAGTCAGGCCTGAAAGAGAAGCAACACAGACAACTTTAAAACAATGACTTCTGAGAGATGGTATTCTTCTTGAATTGCTCAAAGCTTTACCTCCCAGAGTGAAAAGATTTTACTTTATGCATATTGAAGCAGTCTCAAAGCGCTTTACGCTGTCACACGCTCATGGTGATGAGTGCAATAAAAAGTGCTCAATCGCCGCTGAGAGAAATTTGTGGTTTTTGCAAAAGAAATAATTGACACATGCAGGGCAAGAAGAGAGATCAAACCCACAACCTTGCTATTGGAAGATGACCAGTTCTACCAACTGAGCCACAGCCACATACAGAGGTGTAATTTCAAACAAACACAAAAACCCTTCAATGCATTAACATAATCAAGTGTTGAAGAATTTCATCTGAGGCAGAGAGCTTGCACAGGCATATATTTTAGATGTCCGAGAATCTTTCTGATGAGGCTAAGTGAGCAAACAAAAAGAATCAACAGGTCTTCTAGTGTTGTTGTGACTCCATTTCAGCTTTATCTAACATTAAAAGAAAAATACAATTCCTTTCTGTAGGCTGTATTTCAATTACAACTAAGAACTAAAGTAATAAAATAGATGTATCAGTTAGCTTATTGTTGAGACCTTTTGGCGGAGGGCATCCCAGGTTTGTGGGACATGCTTCCTTTCTTCTTGATGAGCTTCTCTACAGCGTTGGATCGGACAATGGGTCGGACCAGGTGTCGCTTGTACGTCCCGGGATATTTCTTCTCCACCGCCTGCTCCCTCCTGCAGAGTCAGAGTGTTGTTTCATGAAGAACAATGTCCACTTCTACAGAGATTTGTACTCTCATTAATCAGTCTTCCCGGAGATGGAAATTACATTAAGCAATATATATATATATATATACATGTCTGAATTAAGAGCTTACTGTTTATCTATTTATTGAGAAATACATAAATACGGGATTTTGAAAGAATCTTATGAGACATAACTGTTGAACTGTTTCTGTACTTTTTGTATTTTGTGCTTCAGAGCTTCATTCCGATAATCTTTACCAGTAACTGGAAAACATTCGGAGGACGAAATATTGCTAAAGTGATGCTCTGTTAGTCCTGAAGATGAGCAAAGGACAACAGTAAAGTGTTCAAATGTTTAGTAACATACTTCATGAGTTCCTTCTCTCGGACCTCCAGCTGCAGCATGATGGCACTGAGCTCCATGTACAGGTTGTTGGCTCGCTCCAGTTTTCTCTCGTAGTGCTCCCGGATGTCCAGTGCGTGCCTGACAAGGTTTAAGAGATACAATCAAAGGTTTGCCTCAAACATCTTTGCCTCATGTACAAGTCAGTACTGTGTCTCGCATCAACCTGCAAAACAAAGGTACAATCATCTTGTTTATCTGCGTTTCTCTCTTAGCCAACACACCTGAGTTCATCCCTCCTGCGTCGGATCAGCTCCTCGTCCAGTCGGTGGATGCAGGTCCCTTCGCTTTTGATCTTCTCAAAGTGCTTCTTCACCTCCTCCCTCCACTCCGACTGTAATATTAAAGAACACAGTCAGAATGACTCCACACAGCAGTGAGAAAACTAAACAGATAAGATCAATGCTTTTTCCACCCTTGAATATGCATCTCAATGATTATAAACAAATGTAACTTGACTAACATGAACAAAGTAAACACTTTTTTCCAGCAGGAGTCCATACCTGAGACTTGAAGTAAGTCTCCTGAGGGGCTCCGAGAACATCAGCAGAGGCGATGTCGAGATGTAAAAGAATCTGTCGGAATGAAGGTCTATTCCTGGGCTTTCCTTGCCTGGACACAACAGTAATAGCCAATGGAGGTAGATGTAGTGAGAAAAACTTCCATTTCAGTAACTGTGAGCATTGTGAGGGTTTATCTCAGGGTAGAAACACATACAATGTTTAACAAATATAGTGATCAGATGTCTTTGCACTTTATATAGGACCCATGCTCACCACGTTTGTTTCATCAGGATTTTGAAGCCGTCTGGGCAGGTGGAGGGGACGGGAAGGTGAAGGCTATTGCTGCCAACGCCCCAAATGATGGCAGAAGAGTCCACATCTTTGTAGGGAATCTCTCCAGTCAGCAACTCCCATAATACCACCCCGAATGACCTGCGACAAAAGGATCAGACTCACAATAACTGACTTCTACCCATCAATACTACGCCATGTATCCTGCAATATACATTTCTAAGTAATACATTCCTTCAAGTATGAGATGTTGCTACTCACCAAATGTCTACTTTTTCAGACACAGGCTCATTTCTTATAACTTCTGGGGCCATCCATGCCACTGTACCCGCAAAGGACATCTTGGTACTTTTGTCACTGAGCTCTTTGGACGTTCCAAAGTCAGAGATTTTCACAGTGTCGTTGTGGGTGACCAAAACACTGAAAAACATGAAAAGAAAAGTTATAACCAAGGTCAGACAGTCTGATGAATTGGACCAAAGCCTAATGTCAGGAAAACATTATGGGGTGAGCCGACCAGGTTAAACAGTTTCTCCTGAAATGGTCTTTCAGAGCGCTTGGAAATCAATTTTTACAGAAGCACATTTCTGTGTCTGAATCATCCCCATTAGCCAAATGAGGCTGACCTTTCCAGCACATTCAGCCCGTCGTCATTCTGCTGACTAATACAGTGTTGGGCCGTGCTGCAGCATGATGATATTGATCAGAGAAAGTGGACTACAGTGAGCAGAGGACGAAGCGGATGAGCAGAACAAGACCGAACACTCCGTCTTGCTCCTAAATTAGGCTTTTATTAATTCTCAAAATAGCACTTGAGTAAATGTCAGACTATTCAATGATGGATTAATTGTTTTTGCTGCGGCAGTCTGAAATCTTGAAGTTGCTGAGCTTCAATGTGGCCACAGCACGTAATGATAAACCAGCAAAAACATTTCTGCCGCATAAATAAACTCTTTGGTACTACATGTACAGCAAATTCTTCATTTTGTCACACTTTTGTATTATTCTCATCATGACCGGTGTTTCTGCTTCAAGGTGACACAAATGTTGGCGAGAGAAGAAGTGAAAATTCTAAAGGTCAAGTGACCACAGAATAATATGGCCCTCACTTGGGTGACTTCAGGTCTCTGTGGATGATCTTGTGCAGGTGTAGGTAGTTCATGCCGCTGGCAATGCCTGAGGCCCAGTCCACCAGCAGTCTGGGTGTCACCTTCCTCCCTGCCCTCAGCACCTCATACAGCTGCCCCTGGGCACAATACTCCATGATGATGCAGTAACAAGGAGCCTGTGTGCACACACCCCTGGGATGGATGGTAGGAAAGAAAGGAAAAGGAAATCGGTTTGATTAACAGAAGTTCACCATCTGTCAAGGAGCTCCACAAACTGAAGACAATAAGAAACTCAAATTCTATTATCACGAGGAGGCCAATGGACAGAAACTTACTTGAAGCTGATAATATTGGGATGTTTGAGTTTCCGCAGGGGTTTTATATCCGTCTCCTTCTGCTCTCGCACCTTCTTGATGGCCACCTCCTCAGAGCGAAACTTTCCCAAGAAGACCGCTCCCTGCGCACCGCTGCCAAGCCACTGCAACTCTGAAATCTCCTCGAAGGGAACCTCCCACATGTCTGGAATCAAGTAAATAACATTTATATGGTCTTACTTTATACTGATCTGAATTGGTTTGTTAGTTTGATTTGACAGAAGTTTGTGCTTTTACACCTCAAATACTGTGTGTGTGTGAAGAAGATCAAAACTCCTAGGGCATATTCAGCTCAGATCGTTTTCTTGGGGTGTTCAAATAAGATAAAAAAGACTGTCAAAACTTAACTGGAGTGCAAACTAAACTCTTAATTAGAATGTTGAATGTAGAATGGCTCATGTCTTTTATGCACCGAAATACTCTACAAGGTTTCCTGCAAAGGGGGAAAAAAACGTGTTGAACTAGATATAATTGAAATGCACATACATTTATGGCTAAACTCTCACCTCATCATATCAGGACATGAACTCATAGGTACAGATTTAAGGCTCAACAAAAACAAGCCACAAATAAATACTGGTGATTATATTACCGAGCGAGACAGAACAAAAATAAACCTGGAGCTTTGTGGATGAAGCTATAAACGTCTCAGATGTTCAGTGAGTCAAAGGCCGCTCCATCCCGGTTATGTGGTTTTGGAGGCAGCACTGAGAAGCTGAAACCTCCGGCTCTCTGCACGACTCAGCCCTGTTCTGTTCTGTCTGACCTCCCCTCGGGTCCTGTAACCCCTCGTTTCAGCCTGTGCAGGCAGCCCTGCAGCAAGGTGAATCTACCTTTACCATGACCTCAATTCAAGCCGACAGCTGTGCAGCTTAACCCACAACTAGAACGTAGTGAAACTAGGATATTTAATTTGGGTTTCGGGGGGGGAAAAAAACAGGATGGGGATCATTGGTTTGTTTCTCAGAAATCTCACAGATACAAGATTGTTTGAATTTAATAGGATTGAGTTTGCTGAAATGAAGCCAAAGAGAACGGTGAAACTCAGAGCGTACCTTGCTGTTGGAGCTTGTATTCTGTGGAGTACGTTTTTCCTATGATGTTCCAAACAGGACGAAGACAGCCAAAAAGCCCTTCCAAGAAGCCCCCTGACCCAGGCCCTGCTCTGTGGAAGTGCAGCTTGATGTCATCGGGGTGATGTGGGTGGTTCGGCCTCCCCTCTCCGGTGTGGTCCCCTGGACAGTCCCCTTCTCCCACGTGCTCATCCATGCCGCTGCCGCAGCCGTGCTCACAGGATGCCGGTGACACAGCCTCCTCGTGCTCGTGCTCCTGCAGCTGCAGCACGCTGTTATCAAAGTTTCCGCCCTCGCTTCGAGTCGAGTCCACGCTCAAGGCTACGTTGGGTGGGCTAGTGCCCCCCAACATTGAGTCCTCATCCTGGACAGGGGTCTGCAGCGTCTGCAGGGGAACCGGAAGGTGTGTGGGTGGCGCGAGGTCTGTGATAATTTGAGGTGGTAGGTTAGAAAGAGGCGCCTGAGGAGGCAGGGTTTGGGAGCCGGGCGAGTTCGATTTCTTCATGGCGTCCCCAACGACGGTGAGTTTGAGCTCCTCCTTCAGTTTTCCCACCAGCAGACTAGGGCATGAAGTCCACGAGAGAACCTCGGGGGAGCTGCCCATGGTGTCGTGCATGTGCATCAGCTGCCCAGGGTCGATGAGCAGGACGCGTCCTAACACACTGGTTTGCCTGAATGTTGAAAATCACCTGTAGAGAAGAGAGATGGACACAGGAAAAGAAAGGAAGGGAAACGTTACTTAAAATATGACGAGCCAAACAAAAAAAAAAAAGCCCTTCTATTTAGATCACTGGTAAAGGTGAAAACAATGGGAACTTTGGCACTGATTTTACTGCAGAAAGAGAAACATCTAATACATCTGGCACAGAGCGCGTTCATGAACACCAATTATTTTTGGGAGTGCACATGCGAAAAACATGAATGAGTTTAAACCAGCGGGTTGCTGGAAAAATCAAGTCACATTAAAGCAGCTCTGGAAACCAACGGGAAATGGCTCGAGTGAACCAATCACTCTCATGTACACACAGGCTTTTCTATGATCTCGGTTCAGCGGTAACAGTACGACTGGGATTAAAGGTCTTGTTGTGTATTAGGACTGCTGAGAGCAAGACATCTGGCACACGCAGACCGTTCTCACTGCTAAACCAGCAGCAGCAGCCAAATCCACTGCACATCTATGCAGCTCGACGCAAAATCACCAGAACCGAAACTTTACCTTATCTGGCTTTATAATTAGAGTTACACAAGACACTGACCTGGGTCAAGAAAAGGACACGTTACATGCAGGGATAAGTCAAGGCAGTAGCGGAAGGGAAATCCACACAATTATTTTCCGATCATGGTAGATTTAGAGTGTAACAAAGGACACAGTGGCACAGTGTTTAACAAAGAACAGGACTGTGTCTGATTAATACAGAAAATTAACCCCCACCGTAAAATTCAGTGAGAATATCCAAAGCCTAAATTTGGCGGGTTTTCTGCATGAAGTTCTGCCTGTATGTACTCCAGTTTCTACCCAAAGTCCAAAAATATGTGTTTGAGGCCAATCTGTGATTCTAAATTCTACAGAAAAGGGATAGATGAAATTAATTGGTCTACTTGAAAAGAGAAATGAAAAGGAGTGCTAGACGGCGACAAACAAAGCTCAGATTAATTCCAACCAAGCAGGCTTTTCAGAACCATCAATCACACAATCATCAGTGAATGAAAGCAGCTCAGATGTCTTTGAAGTAAAACACTGATAAAATCACATCAAGCGGTGTAAGTGCAGGCCTTTTTATAGACCTTTGAAACCAAGCATGAAAAACAGCAACACACAGACCACTTGAAAAGCAATGACAAATGGATAAAACTAATGGATGTTGGTCCAAATGCGAGTCTGAACCCACAGTATATACTCAAGGACTGGAGTCTGCAACAAAGAGTGGGAAACGGTCAACCATGACCGGTTGGCCGCGCCAATGACAAAACCAGGCCATTCTCATGATTGGGCACGGGACGCAAGCTCAGGCTTTGATGAGGGTGTCCAGTATTTATAGGCCAACAGAGCCCCTGATTCAAAGGTATACTACTCTACACTACTACTGTCTGAGACACAGCTCCCACATTCCTCTCAAACAAGAAATCTCATGTGATTAACAGTTTTACATTTAATGATTCTTGTCCATTCCAGTCATGGTGGGCTGCTGTCCGACATGCTGCCTCCCTGTTAGGACACACCTGTCTGTAATGAATGGCTTGTTATTAGGCCATGTGCAGAGCTTCATAATGACATGGTCATCAGATTCAAGAACATCAGTGCAGTGGTGAGTTGAGAGAGGTGAGAAGAAGAGGGCTCGAGTTCTGAGGTTTGAATCGTAATGCAGAAAGGCCACCACTGTGGGTCCCTGAGGAAGATCCTTGACCACGGGCGGATCTACAGGGGTGACATTGGGTGGCAAATGTCATCCTAAGAGAATTCCTTGCCACCCCTGCTGCCGCCCAAAGGGGCATCAACAAATTAAAAGAAATGCTATGGCTAATTTGACATTTGCAAGTATCTCCAATGTACGACATGCACATGGTAACACAAGAGCGGTAAGAGACTGATTTGTTCGGAAAGTGTGATTAAATTAAGTATATACACGCCCGCCATATGTTAGGTTCAGGCTTGGAGAAAAGCACATTTAGCCCTTACATTAATATCCTACCGAGTCTGGCAAAATGTGGAACATATAATTGTTAGAAGAATATCTCCTATAACATTCAGGAAGTTTTGCATCCACAATTCTAAATTTATCAGAAAACTGAAAGAGTTTTGCACCCATAAACTGGGAGCATGACTGTCCAATTAAATAAGACTCAAAGGCGTGCCACACAGTTTTAACATAAGCTTCAATACATAGCAATATCTTGGAAAAAGTCAAGAAAAAAAACTTCTTGTGCAATTCTATAGCAAAGGAATAAAAAAAATAATCCAGAAGTCTTAATCCCACTATGACCTACTGGACAAAAGGACAGTCATAATCGTAATAATAAATAAATTTCATTCGTCAAAATGTGTTCTTGTTATAATACAATTGCTGAATATGTCTCAGCTTAACATTGAATGTTTCTGTAATTTGATCTCCATGTGTTTCACCTTGTGAATGTCATCGTTTAAATCAAATGAAAAGTATAACCCAGTCAAACTGGCATCTTATGTCAAATTGCTCTGGCTGCAGTTGTTTTTCCTCCATGAAACAAGTTATATAACACCAAAAATAACTGACAGTACGTGTGCCTTCCTGCCCTTCACGTGTCCCTGAGGCAGATGTGTTTGTGTGTGTGTGTGTGTGTGAGTGTGTTGCTGCAGTGTCTCTTTCCAACAGCGTCACTCGGTTGTTGAAAATGCTCAGATTCTACTCACTAAGGCTCTAATATAGTTCAAGTGCAGCACGCTGTGTTTTCAGACGACCAGATTGTCATTTGTCCACAGCCCGACCGCATGTTTACCAATCCTGGCAAAAAAAAAAAAAAACAGTGAAAGAACTGCTGTGCGAATGACACTCGAGTTTACTCGCTCTCCCTTTAAACCCACAAGGACACAACCCTCATGAATCCAATCAAGTTTTAGAGGGCAGCGGAAAACAGAGGAGCCGCAGACTGTACAGTGTGTACAGTCACAAACAGGAGGAGACCAAAGTCCGTGAGGGCGGAGACGCAGGGGCGAGCGGCGAGCTGTGTACGTGGAACTGCCCTGAAGGTGAGAGGACAGTCATCTCGTCCAGTAGAGACCTTTGTTGAGATTCCCTCCAGAGAGAGCAGAGGCACGGACACGCCAGTCTGCCACTTATAGCATGGGTCAAAGTACAAGAACTGTGAAGCAGATAAGTTTGCAGTTGAACTGTGGAATCAAGATGGACACTGAACAGTGAAGGCGCGTGGTTTTTTTTTTTTTTTTGCTGCTCCTGAGTCATTTTACAGCTCATTTTAAAGCTGGTCACTATAATCTGCATATTAGTCATCTCATTAGCTTCTATGGATATGCTCCTTATATGATGCACATCAACTTTATTGTTATTCCTTTTAGATAATATTCTTGATTTTACAAATGTAAATTTTTACATGGTTGATTATTTGGCATGTCTAGCAGTGTGATGTACGTGCGAGTATAAAAACTGTTGGTGTGGTGAGTGCAATGTGCATGCTCATCACTGTATATCAATTTTTGTTTATGGCACCACTGTGGATGAGGGGAAAATGTTGTTGCACCATCATACAGCCGTGTGACTGTCCAATGACAATAAAGATTTATCTAATCTTATAGCTCATTCATTAGCAATACATTTGAGATTTTTAAAAACTTTATTATAAAATAAACAAGGAAAGGAACAGATGAACAAGAGGGGACAAAGGCTACTGACAGGAATCAAATCAGCTATGCTCACAGTTGGAATGACAGCAAATTACAAATTACTGTAACAGGGAGTACTTTTTGGGACCCTTTTAATATCATGGGTTGTTTTTTTCAATTTGTAAATTTACTCACACTTAAATAGACTTAAGTATTTAATTTATTTAGCTGCTCTTAAGATCACGTTTCTACTGTATATTCCCACTATTTGTATTCATATTTAAATGTTTTTATTGGAATTTTTAAGAGCCAATACATTTAATAAAAAATATTAAGTCTTTTTGTTATTGTAAATTAACTGAATTCTGTGAAGATAATTGGTGACTGTAAATTGCTTGAAGGCGTGATTATGACTTTTATGACCGTCTTTCTCTCTGCGTTTGCCCCATGAGGGCCTGGCGACCTATCGAGGCTGTACCCTGCCTTCACATATATTTGACTTTTATCAGTTCCTCGTTGCCTAAGATGGTTAAAGCAGTACAGAAGACGGATAGCTTTTAGAACAAATATAGTTTGTAACATATGATAGCGTAGTGTCTACATACTTTAAGGTTAACGCAAATGTTTTCTACTGACGGGAATTAAATGTAATTGAAAAAAAGTTTTTAAAGAGTATTTTCTACTTTTATAGTATTTTTAGCATCAGTAACTTTATTTGTTACTGAAATTCAAGCAAATTAGCAGTGCTCTTTCCACCTCTGCTTAAATGTCATCCCTCTCAGTCTGATGGCTCTTGTGCCACTTGCATGTTTGTGCAAAAGCCTACAGTGCATCTGTGTGTATCTACTGGGGGTAACCTGAGCGCTGTGAGAGTGTGGTGGATGCCAGGAGCTCATCTATAATGCAGGCATGTCTCTAAGCAGGCTGCTGAGAGTGCAGGGGAAGGAGAGAACGCTCTCTCAGGTATCCAATAAATCCGTCCGATCCAAAGCAGAGACAAATGAGCTGTGCGAGTCGAAGCCGACGCTGTAATTCCACCTCACAAAACGATTCTCGGAGCAGGCTTTCTGACGTGGCCTGCGGCGCCTGGACGCGGTCGGCTGGATGGGAGCACACGCACGTGAAAACTCATGCCCGTCCACCCTGCACCCTATGTAACCACGACTGAGATGCCATATTGATCTTATTATATTAACATGAGCACAACTCAAAATCGACACTCTGAACTATTTGCTGCATCTAAAACTGCACTGCAAAAAGTCAACATCTTATGAGTGTATTATTGTAGTTTGTGGACAAAAGAGCTCATCCTTCCTGCGTTGGCACAGATTCATACATCTGGATGTTTTTCTGCATACGACATTTTCTGGATTTGTGCGTATGCCATTTTTCAGGCGGAAATCCACGCAAGTTTTTGTCCATGAGGCCTCTGGAGAGCACCTGTCCAGAAAAAGTTACTTGGGGTTGCTAGGGGCTTGGCGATGACATAATCATTAGGTGCAGGTGTGTTGAAGCAGGCAGAGAGCTAAAACATCCAGGACCAGAGTTGGAGACTCCAGCTCAGGCCACATTGACACATACCCGGGTATTTGAAAATGTGCTGATATTTCTCTCACATAAATGGAGCTACAACTCAACACAAATGATTATTCCTGAAAGCTCCAGCCACACTGGAAATCTGGATAGACTCTGCATCTCCCGTTGAATCTTTTCCAGGATTCTGATTGGCTAACATGGCTTCATGGGTCTCACTACACTGCCTCCTACAGGTTTGGCATGCTCATAGCAGCTCTGAACCAGATGTATATGCGGGTCCGTGTAAATGAAGAGTGTTTTATCGACGTAGAGGAGGAAATATCAGGGTTGTTTTTTTTTTTTTAAAACCCAGGTACGTGTAAACTTGGCCTCAGGCTGAAACGTTAAAACTCACAGCACACTTTTCCAAAATGTGTCACATGTTTCAAGGTGCTTATTGTGTTCACACTCCCAACAAATCTGGCAGGAAAAAAAAAAGGATTTAAAATGAACAGCAACCTCAGATAGTAATATTTGCAGCTTGCCTATTACATCGGCAGGCACACATAATTAATACTTAATTTAGCATTGATGGATAAGATATCTTATCAGAATAGAACAGGGATGAACATATGCACTGTAAATAGTCTTGAATATTTGAATTTATTTTTGGTCATTTTTTTCCTATATCAGCTGTCAAGATAAAAATACAAAGGGTGATTTTCACTGTTCGCCATGCGACACCAACCAGAAACCAACCTTTTGCTCTTGTCCTTTAATCTCTGATGGAAGATCTCTACAGCTGTAGAGTCCCATGAATAATGTCTGCGCTTCATCAAGAGGGACCCGTGGTTTCATTTACGCAGTCATTTATTTACAGGACTTTCCGAAAGTGATCGTGAAAGGAGAAAAGGACACACTGACCGTCTCTGGGTAAAAAAAAAAAAAAAGGTTTGTTCAAAGTGTCAATTCCTTCAGAGGAAGACACAATGTCGATATTTAGCAAAATGAAGAAAGAGAGTGAGAAAGGGAGGAAGAGAAATTATCAAGGGCTGATCCTTTAATCCCCATACAGGGCTCTGGAGACATGCTTGTACAAACACAGACCCTATTCAGCCCTCCCCCTCCATTTATCCTCGGCATACTTCCTTTCCTATCTTGTCTCTCAAAAAGGCAACCTTATGCGTAATGTTATTTGCTATTGACATTATGTTCCGTGTATTTTTAGTATGTAGATATTGTACATAGTTTTGTAGAGCGTGGAGTGGCATTATCAGAGAAACCCCTCGTTGCAATTGTTAATACACTACCAGTGTGTGTGTGTGTGTGTGTGTGTACATACAGCAGCTGGTGATGTAGGGAGATCAGGTTCAGGACACACACACACACACACAAAAGCATGTGTGCACACACGCCCAGGGCGTGTCTGGCAAGATCCAATAATCCCACTACTCCCAGCAATCCACAGGGGAAGGCGGTTTTTGAATTGCTCAGCTATATCAGCATGTGGCTGTTTAGGTTGTGTATCAGCAAACCGTACCTTCATAAAACAGTAGCTCAGTCTTTCTCTCACAAACAGGAGGAGGAGCAGTATCATCATCATCTGTGTCTCCTCCACTCCGCTCCTCATTAAGAGGAGCCCTGCTGGGACCCATAGGGGGAAGCTCCTTTCAGGTGACAGCTGCGCCACCAACAAAGAACCAATTTAGTCCCGGCCCCACCTCATCATTCACACGTTACCATGTCAACACAGCATCCATCCTGACCTGATGCTACCAGTCACACTCAATCTCATCCGACACTCAGGTTTGAAGAGGCCAAAAGCCCAGAGGCTGACGCTGCACCCACAGAGCCTGTCACCCATGCAGAGTAGAGGGGCTTCGCTTAAATAATAAGAAACATTTAGTTGAAGACATATCAAAAGACTTTTCTCGGCTGTGCAAAAGCGTTGCAAAAAATGGAAAAAAAACAATGTCTTTATTTACCGAGCACCGAGGTGGAAGAGTCAGGAGTCACTTGACACCAGACTCCACAGTCCACACCTGTCCAGCATTGTTAGAAAAGACACTTTCACACAATCTCCACGTCATGCGGGTTTCAGGGAAGGAAGATAAGAACCTGCACCACCACATTTCTTATCCCTCCTGACCTCGTCTCATGAGACAAAGTGAAAGACAGATCTAGTCTCCACCAAACATGTGATGGTCTGTTATTCTGTCCACGCTGACTGGGTGAACTCTGGTATCTGCACTGCCTCCCGTCTTCCAAGCAGACTCTGGACTTTGGATGGTCAAAGTGAGAGCAAACATTGTGAAACAACTCTGGAAACACGTCTCACAGACATGCTTCTTGTTGTTGAAGATAAAATTACAAGATAGTTAGTGTCATCAGATAGAAAAATCTTAGGAATGCTCCACCGCCAGTCGAACTGCTCGGTCCTGATTTGATTGTCGGGATGTGAGCTGATATCTAAATCAGCTTTCCCTCTTTCACGGCCGTGAGTCGTGCCAAAGGGGATTGGACAGGCTGCTGTAGGTGGGTGAAAGTAATAATCTGCTAGTCTGGGGACAGCAGTGCAGCGGGAAAATAAACAAATT
This sequence comes from Blennius ocellaris, assembly GCF_963422515.1. NCBI lineage: Eukaryota > Metazoa > Chordata > Actinopteri > Blenniiformes > Blenniidae > Blennius > Blennius ocellaris. The sequence continues at coordinate 14,292,830 of NC_137655.1, read as the reverse complement.
CTGGCACAGCGTTCAGGCATCTGCCATCACATTACTGACATTTCCATATAATCCTTCTTTCTTCATATTTTGATTCCCTCTGGTGATTCACCTGACTGACTAAAAAAATACCTGGAATTGGCTGGGGAGAAAGTAGGCCAAAGAGCAATAAGCCTTGCTCGCTTACCTGCAGGGTTTGACTGGTGTTGCTGGGCAAATAGGAACAAGGTCAAAGCTGCGGCCTAAGCTGCGGGGAAAGTACCAGGTGGGGATGTGGCTGTTTTGTTGCGAAAGCTGTGAATGTCATGGTGTTGGTGGGGGGAAGGAATGAAACTGTGATATTTGTCAGTTTCATCAACAAACCAGTGGTGGAAATCACAGGTACTTATGCTATAAATAATAATGCCAATGCTGCTGAGGCTTCTTTTGTTAAGTAAACGTAAAGATGTACAGGCTTTGAAATGTACTCGCAGGCAAAGAGTAGAGATATTTGGATGATTTCATCCTGGTGTTTTGAATGTTTGACACAGCTTAAAACATTTCTCTTTATTGACTTTATAATGGTTTTCCCGAAAGGTTCATTGGGAGGCTGCAGGTACAATAACATTGCAGGAAGAGTTCATAGAAAGTGTAAAGTGAGAGCTCCCATTACCTGGGTTTCAGCATGTCACCAATGGATGATGGAAGCTTTAGGGATTGACTTTGAAATCCTTTGATTGGTTTTGAAATCACCACATGGTATTGCACTCTCAAACCCGTCTTGACTGCTCGTCTGAAAATGTTCCAAAAGGTAATCTGTAGCTGGTCTCTCAAACGTGTGCTGAAGCAACGCTTTCGACACAAGACTTATTTTTATATGCATGCTTTTATCCCCAGCAGATCCCCAAACAATGCAGTCTGTAAACAAACTTCTAAAAGTTAAATCATTGGTTTGAGAGATAATGAAAAGAAAGTAATAATTTTAAGCACATTTGAACCAGGTATCAAATAATTTTACAAAAAAAAACAAATACATGCAAGCTAATTAAAATAAGAGGCACAAAATGAGTCCTTTTCATCAAATTAGCTGTTGTCGCATATTTACCCTTTTCGGAAGGAGGATGGAATTCAGTTTCCCTGAAGATGATTGAAGTTACCCATCTCTGGCCTGCAGGATTTAAAACTTTGTTTCTGTTGCCTGAATAAATGTACATATGTCTCAACCCCAGTTCATGCTTCTGGAAAAGCTCTTTGAGCTGCAGATTGTGTTTGGTAGGTGCTGTATGAATAAAGATTCACCGAGGCGAACCATGTAGGGAGGCAACTGAAGACCAAGAAGACAGAGATTATTATTTTATTCATTATTATTGATTATTTCTAAATAAAGGATAGATTTGCTCCATTATCATTATTATCTGGTTCTTGCCGAGCCATGCGGTCGCTGGGTTTCCTTGGTTAAAGACACCAGTTACATTCAGTAAACCTTGATAAATCCTCACAGCATTTTCTGTTCCATTTTCATTATTTTTGTCATTTTATGCCCGTCGTCCATGAAATGCATTGATGGGAAGACACAAAGGGATTGTGCTCTGTGTGCAACTTGCCTATCCATCAAATGAGTCGTGTTGCTGGGAAGGAAAGCAGTAATAAAAAAGAAAAATATCAGATATGCAAATTTGAGTTATTGTTTAAATGCATAATCTGGTTTGAACAGATGTGGACTAAAATGGATGGATACTGATGCTGCAATGTAAGCTGGTGAAATGAGAAATTCTTCAGGAAACTCCAATCGAGTACAGTATTGACACATTCATAACACCTTCATACTGAAAAACAAACATCGCGCAGATCCCACTTGACCAACATGTTCTGGATAAATTCTGTCAGCTACAGAATTAACATGGCTGTGAATCATTAGCACTACATACACACACACACACACATGCCTCAAATAGCCTCAGCTGGTACCAGCCAGAACTGGAGAAAATAAATAACTGAAGAAAAGAGTGTGCGCCATCGACACGTCACGCTGCCCCTCCAGCCTCTCAGTGAGGCTGCACTCGGCTCTGCAGCCAGGAGACAGAGCCTGAAACCTACAACTACCTTGCATAGTCTCAACGAAGAGCGGAGGGGGGGGAAAAAACAGATTAAGGGGACACAATGGGCTGTAAACGTGGACAATGTGAAGGAGAATGTTTGTAGAGGTTATATAAAGAGCGAAAGTCAAGAGAAATGAATGACGGACAAAATGGACCGAGAAGAACTGCTTTTCTGCTGCCACTGTGGCTGCTTGCGGCGTGATACTGTAACAGCCACGCTCCAATGGGAAAGACTCCCACAGCGACAACAAAGGACACAAGAGGAGCCGGCTCCATGTGAACTGGGCCTGTCTGCCCTGCACGACCAGGAGACAGCAGCACGCACACACAAAACGGACAGACAAGCGCTCACACACAACGCACAACAGTGCACACCCGAGCAGCTGCTGCCACAACAATTCCCCTTGTGCTCTTTTAATAGGGACGGCCTGCCTGGCCCGCCAACAAGGAGAGCGACAGACGCACAGAAAAGTAACACAAGAGAGAAATATGCACATTGCGGGATACTGGCTGTGACTGACACGGTTTTAATAGCTGCAATACGGGAAAAAATACAGCAAGCTACAGAGCAAAAAATAAGTGGGGCACATGAGTCTAATGGGAGCGAGTGGGTGTTATACTACACGTTTATTCTCCTGCTGAAACACAAGACAGCCACAGCAGAAAGCCAGGAATCAATACACATTAGTGCTACGGTTAGCTGCTGGCTTCTTACTATCCCGGCATGCTCTTAAAAAGCTCGACATGCATGTCATTCTGTAAAGTGAATCAATGCCGAATGGTGGAGTCAGACATTTAGCTTCTAAAACTCTGCACAGAAATGAATCTGCACCAATTTTTTTCCCCTAAATGCTCTGTAGAAAAAGGATGGATGGAGTTCTCCTCTTTTCCACCCCTCCTCCTCTAAAGCCCAGGCTGCTGGCTACTCATCCTGTGTAGTTACATAAACATGCTTAGTAGCAGAGGACAGAGGTGGGCACACACAAAGCTTCCCAGTTGACAAGTGACACGAAGAAGGGATGGATGAAGATGCGGGAGCGGGGGCCGAAGTGAGAAGATGGGGAAGCAGCGACAGCAATGTCAGAAAATGAGAGGCCCCCTTGACCCCAAGTGCAGCGCGAGGATGTGAAAAGAGTCAATGTGATTCGTGTCCGTGCACACTGTGACGTGCCCGCGGCTGCTCGGAGAGCACGTGTGTCCCAGAAAAGTCAACGATGCCTCGGAGGTTGGGTTGGCTTCACTGGGATGTGAAGGTTAAGGAGCACTGGGTGAGCTCTGCATGATCGGTACCTTCACCTACATCTCAACCTGTCCTTCAGAGGGCACAGAAAGCTGCTGCAACAAAAAGCAGCAGCAGCAGCGTCGTCACTGCTGAGCCTAAAATAGCTCATGCACACAGAGACGCACGACCGCCCGACACACTCCTGCACCACCGCCACTGAACAAACACCGACATCTGATCCACACGCAAATGGCATCAACGCGCACGCAAAGAGAATGTCTCCTCAGATGTGGACGAAAAGATTAAGGCTAAACCATCGAAGACAAATTGTCGCTATGCTACTTCTCCATCACACTGCTTTCATTCAGTCAAATGGCAAAGACAGAGCATCAGCGGGTTACTCACGGCAGGCAGAGATCTGATTCATGGTCCTTTCTCAGCTCTATGGAAGGATCGGACGGGAAAAAAAAAACGAAACGAGAACAAAAAAAAAGCTGCGTGAGAAGGACTGCGAGAAAAGTATGGAGAGAAGGAGGCAAGGGCTGGAGAATGACAGACATTCCTCTAACTCCAGCAGCACCTGGGCTGTGAGTGGGTGGGCAGCATCGTCACCGGGTCGCTGAAGACGATGCTCACGTCACAATTTTCATGAATGGAGCCGTCTGACGCAGAGAGGACACAGCTCAAAGAGCGGAGGAGGTGGGGTCGGGGGAGAGGGTGGAGCTTTTTGCACAGACTCGGAGAGGAGGAGCGAAGAGGAAGAGAGAGAGAGAGATGAAGAGAAAGAGCAGAGGAGGGGAGATGGAGGAAGAGGGGGAGGAGGAGGAGGAGTGGGGGATGCATTTCAAAGCAGCACCAGCTGGGAACAGCAGGTTGGGCTGCAGTGGCGTCTCTGTAAGTAGGACAGACCGTTTCTGCAGAAGAGAAAATCCCTTTGTACCAAACCAGTAATTCAGTTGTTCCCATTGGCAGTTGTATCAGCGTCCCACATGACTGCAGCCGGGATCCTGCACTCCAACATGACTCAAACCACATATGACAAAACATTTCGACAGGCCATCAGCTTTAAACAACATTGTCCAAACATGAACTGTATCTTTAAAGGCATGTTTGATGACACAGCCAAAGAAATATATGTTCGGTCACTTTTTTGAAAATTTTTTTATAGGCGTTTCCCCCTCATGACTGTAGTTATGGTCACAAATGTACAAAGAGTGACTGTTGTTGTCTCTTATTCCAAGAGCTGTCTGTTCTTCCAAATTATTGTGCAATATTGTCAATGCATATCATAAATCTTGACTGTGATTTCACAATCAGAATGCAGAAGTATTGTCAGAAATCATACTTACTCGTTTATTGGCACAAAATCTTTTTGTGCATTCTGGGTTTTAAATTATTATTATTTTTTTTTACATTTTTCACTAAATACCATAAACTGTTCAGAATGTATGAGAAGTTCTCATACCAAATCCTATGAGCAGTAAGAGGATAACAAAAGAAGGGTTAAATGACCAAATCAGGAGTCAAGATGTAAATAGGAGTAATTAATAGTATGCTAGCAGTAAATATGGATTATTTATAGTCTCATGGCTGGTGTCTTTCTCCCCTGATACAATCCTTGTATTCAAGTGTTGTTCAGTTAATTTTAATAGAAGAAATTACTTCCTAAAATGAATCCTCTGTAAATAAGGCCGACGGAGGTAGATTACAATGTTGGCAGGTGAATCTGACAACGGGTGTGTTCGAATGTGACGAGATTGGTTGAGTTAAAACAAACTGCTGCAATGATGCTGCTGTCTGAACTCTGATGCACGTCAGACAAACCCTCTCCTTCTGCTATCAGGCAAACTGTTCAGACCAAGACCTGGGAAAGGCCACAAAGACAGGAAGTGACAGGCGTCTAACTGCAGCGGATCATTGATGTGAGCAGCAGAGGAATTCCCGCCACGACTTCAAGTCTTTCATTGTTTAAAAACTGTTGGCGAACTTTTAGCTTTAAAAAAAAAAACATAGAGCTTCACGCACAGTATTGTTAGAAAGGTATGAAGGTTTTAGAAATACATCGTCAGCAGTCAAAGCTGTTCACATCTTTTTGACAGAAGTTAAAATACAGGAGTGAATGTAAAGTTAACCGGACTTCAGTTTGGTGTGTCTGTGTTTTATGATGTTCACATATAATTTCATGGGTTGTTTTTTTTAAATGAGACGATATCAGCTACTACCCTCCAGGAGTTTTAATTTTTTTTTATCTTGAAGAGTAACACAAGCTTGCAGACTTTTTTGATGAAAATCCTGCATTATGATTTCCATTATCTGCTGAGATTTTTTCCATTAACCTGATAGCATAAAGAACATCACGTTCAAAGATTCAAAGCACTGTAGAATAAAACGTGACGCACTATGAACAAGAGGTCATTTTCATTCATGGGCCACATACGGCCCAATTTATGCTGTACTTGTCAATTTATAGCATTATAACCTATTGAAACTGAAAAATGCTGTTTTGGGGTTTTTGGTTTGTTTCAGTGCAAAAACAAACAAGTCTTATTAGTATATTTCTTATATGAAATGGGCATTTCATAACATTTCATAACTTAAATGTTGAATTACATACAATAAATAAAAATGCTATTTAATACAAGAATACATTTTGTTATGATAACTCGATGATAATCATTACTCATGGAGTGAGTTGAACTGTGACCAAGTTTTACAGTGTAGAGGGCCTGTTTTGCTAGGCAGGCAGTTTTTAAACTGCCTGATAGCAGTCGACACTCAAGAGTTTTAACAAAGTTGCAGTTCGACGACTGAAATACTACAACAGTGATAAAAAAAACCCCCAAAAGGTCAGAGTGAGAATGTCAGAATAGTTGTTCTTTCTCCCTGTAAAGGTCCTTTAATGTCCCCGACACCCTCCCCTCACTGTGAAGAAGTATTATTGCTCGTTAAAAATATCACCATGGTCAATGCCTGCGCATGCATTTGTTGATGTACTGACCTGTCCGGTGGTTTCTGAGCATCTCCGGCGTCTGCAGAGCGCGATCTGGACTTATTGATTCTCACCTGCACACAACCACAGAAGGAGAAGGAAACAAGGTGAGCCATGTGTTAAACCTTTGTGTCATCTGATGATCAATGATCAATCAACAGATACAAGAACCTGAGGGGAAAGAGGACATTTAAGACGATGAGGCAGAGACTGACTGAGCTCACAGGGGGGGGGGGGTCAAATCAAATAGGGTCAGATTAAAACGGAGGCCTGGGGGTGAAAGCAAAATGTTGGGGAACAGATGCTGCCTCCGGTGCTCTCGTTTCAGGCCAAACCTCTGGGGGAGCAGATAATAGGGAGGGGCAGTAAGAACGTAATGATGCAGGGAGAGCGAAGGGGGCTGGGGTATTGGAACAGCATTGTCCAAGCTCCGTCCTAAAGCCACACCCCTGCTGGGGGCCCCCTGCCAGAGGAGGAGGAGGAGGAGGAGGAGGTCTGGTATCCCGGGGCGAGGCGGAGGCAGGGGCGTCCAAACACAGCCTATAAATGGCGTGAAATGAGAGTCCAATGAGTCACGGTGCAGATGGTAGCGGATGCTGGCTCCTACGAGGCTGACATTAGGGGATGGTGAGAGTGCTGGCTGATTGCTGGATCTGTTAAAATGACACCTCTGTGGTGCCCAGCTGAGAAAGGCTTTAATGTCAAACTCTCTTTAAGGCGCTGCAGAGAGGAAGTGAGGCTGCAAACTGGAAGAGTTACTTGCGTTGGCTGGTTGAAGACACACTGCGGTGGAATTCGCAACAACGGCCTTGGAGTTAAATATTGACCAAAGGAAGCAACATTAGCCATCAGGAAAGTGAAATCCAAACACTTGATCTGTCAGTTTGCTTAGCGAGAACAGCAACGTCTGCTCTTAAGCCGAAACTCCAAAGGTCAGACGATCATAGGCGCTCGTGCTCCAGACATGTAAAAACATGCAAAGCCAGATTGAAGTAGGAAAACAAAACACAAAAAGTCAGAGCAAGGTCATGGAATTCAGAAAACCTACAGCCATTCATTTCTCCACATGAGCTTGACCGAATGAATCAGGACGTTGTTGCCTGTGAACACCTCCAGCAGTTTGCATTACTTTGATGGCAGTGCACATCTGTGGGCTTACGAGGTTTGATCTCGCACAAAACATAGCGACAGACCGAACTATTGGGAGGTTCTGTCCCCAGTCTGCAGACCGGGCTCCCCAATGGCTAAGTGATTTTGATACCATACAGCATATTATTAGGAATCCTGAACGCAAATCAACAACGAAGACAGAGTTGAGAGTTTTAAAATGAAGATGGGATCAAACATGTGACCCACACTCCACAGCACAGAGCCAAGAAATCATTACACTGGATAGTAACTGATAGATTTACATGTTTTGTCATTTTGAGAATTTGTTTTCTTTAAATGGAAACAATATGGTTAAAACTCCAAAGATAAAGATTTCTTTTTTTAAACATTTTTCTTCATGAAATGAAAACCTGACTTGTGCAGGTCACCACCAGTATCGGGTGCAGCCTCATTTCACCCGAGCCAGGATAAAACCGGTACAAAAGAAGTTCTTCAGATCATCTGATCAGAAAAGAAAAAAAGAGCTCTTAGAGTCATGTGGATTTTTTTCCCCCCAATGGAAATGAACTGTCGTCACAGTCAGAGAGACATGGTGTGAAATCCAAAATAATTCTCCTATTACTATTATATGGTAGGGTTCAAACATTTGTCATTGTCCCACAGTGAATGCTGCCATTTCCCATGAGAATAAACATTTCCACTCTAAATAATTCTTTCCATTAGGCTTCAAGCTTCTCAGTTCAGACTATGACCTTCACAATGCCATAAATCCTCAAACAGCCTCTTCACATTCACACCGGGGACACATGAAAAGAAATCTAACCTCAGCCTTTGACTTCGACTGACTCCAGCGTTGACTGAAGCCTCCTGCTCGGCCTCCATCACCGTCACTCACATGATGTGCAGCCACTCGCTGCTCCATGCGTCCTGCCTTTGCTTCCGCGAGCAACAAAGCTGTAAACCACACTGGCTGGGCTCCGTTATACACACTCATTACTATTTCACCAGCAGCGGAACAGCAGCACTGACAGCTCCTGTGTCGGCCGCATTAATAAGAGAAAAAGCACCATTGCGCAAATAAGCTTACAGCGGTTTACATTTCCAATCTGCCAGCGCACGCAGGGCCCAGGTACAGACAGGCTGGCACCACACACACCTCCCTGATTACATACTCCATGGAAGCTTTTTTGTTTTGTTTTTTTAAGTCTTACAGCTGCATAAACTTTACTTTATAAAGTAACCACGAAAGAAATTAAATTACTTCAATGATTCATCAACACAACAACTAAATCAGTCTGTAACTCAACATTTTTAAATTAGAAGATCAAACAAAAAGATTTAAAGAAAAGCCTGATTTAAATGATTTTTATGGAAATCCTCATTACGGTTGACTTTTTTCAATTAAAAAAAATTTATTCTTTGTTCGAACAACGCTTCTTGGCAATGAAATGTTATACTATTTGAAAAGCTCATTGTTTCACTTATAAATGATACTACATTTCTCAGGAAAATGCATTTGTGGGATGAGCAGCAGAGTTTAATGTGTGGGCAGCACCAATAAAAATCTAATTGATAGATCTTGTCCGCAACCACCAAACAGGCAGATCGGATGCGGATTACAATCTGAACAAAAAAGACATATTGGCAATTTATTTATTTAACAAACAGAGCGACACAAAGCCACAACAGCCTGGCACCTCCTCCTCACGGCGGTCTGCCGCCTGCTCACACACCACTGTGGCATCGGATTGCACAATTGGCATCTCTCACAAGTCTGCCAACATGTTGGTCCCAATCTGATCCTGTTCGGTGGTCGACTGCACTGCTGACAAGTCGTTTCATGTTTCCAGGCTGCTGTGATTGTCTCAAAGTCTGCAGTTGGCACAGCATCACTCTGTATCGGTTTGAACAGAAACAGATTGGATATGTCTAAAATATATATATATATAGTTTCTTCACGAAAACCTCTAAAGTATACTGTATTTTGAATCAGGAGAATAAAGTCGCTACGTTATCTCTTCAGTAGTAATAATACTAGGTACTGAGAGTACCTTAACTTAACTTAACTGATAAGTACTGTTATCAATAGATGGGATATTTATTGGTTTTACTATTTCAGACTTGTACAGCAGACAAGAGATTCAAACATATCTATTGATTAAGTACACTATTCAACAGATTCATTGGTGTTTGGTGCCAGTTGCTATAAATTTGTGTTTTGATCCATATTGAGGATGTCAAATGAGTGGCTAAAATACCCGGATTAAAGACACAAAAAAAACCGGCTTCTGACTGCGATGGCTTACCGAATGAAGCCATGTGGCTAAGACGAATGATGGCGGAAAAAAAAAAAGTCGATCGCGGCTGATTGGTCGGTTTTACAAAGGCAGCCATGGGTGACCGAATCCTGCCCACAACAGCCTCTGATTCTCAGCGACAGATAATGCTTGTGAGATTATCGTCCTGAGCCCACCAACGGCTCTACAGTTGACCAATCCGAGCCGAGAGCAAATTACATAACAATGAGTGTTCAACGCTCCGGGAGGATTCTGCCCCGCACCACGACAACAATCCATCCATCCTGGTTCCCTCTTGATTACGAGTTCAGGGCGGACGGCGGGAGCCGTAGACAGAAAGCCCTTTTGTACTATCCTCCCTCCCGACTGCATGTACCTGGTAATCCCGCGTGTGATTTATGGGATTGCGTGCAGGGCTTTAATGCCAAACACAGCAGCGCGTCTTTAGAGAACGTGGAGTGTTTTTAGGGCTCTGCAGTCCTCTTGCCTCTAATTATTTCACTTAGGAGAATTACACATGTGGGAAGAGGCACTGTGTTTGTGCATGCTTCACTTCCTCGCTCCACTTCCTCATATGAGCCGGAATAGAAGAAGAGAGTGTGGGGTTGCAGTGGCCGTCTGCCTGCTGTGTGGCTGGAGGTCGATGGTGCTGATGCTGCTCTGTTGAGAGCTTCAAGAAAAAAAAAAGCCCGTTTACGGCTGGACAAAGACGAGAGAAGACTGCAGTGCAAAGCAGTGCCAATGTTTCTTCTCCTGCGTTATCCTAATGGGCAAACCCCCATCAAGACAAGAGTATCCTTGTTTTCATAGATCTGTAAATGTCAATAGGCGAGTTCGTTGTCTACATATATAGCAATCTATTGCGACTTCTAAAAACGCAACTACAAAGTGTGATGACTTCTGCAACCTTCAGGCTAAAAGCTCACTTCACAAACTGGCACCAAGTTACTCAGAACTATTCCATTTAATATGATTGCTGCAATCAGTGTTTCCCAAGCGGTCATTCTCAAACTGTAAAGATGTTTTCTTCATGCTGAACTGAACCTGAATCAATGTGAAGTTGCTGCCTCAAGCCTGCTCATTCTCAACAGAACCACGTGAAATTATCTCCAGATCTCTGCAAAGCTGCAGTGATAAAGACAAGTTGAACAGCTGCGAGAGTCTGATGCTGCATGCAGCATCCAAATCAACTCGCAGGTGGGAAAAGGTGTGCATAATGTAGCACATATCCATTTCTCACCACTATGTGCATGTAGATTTTGAACCAAATTTTACAAGTTAACATTCAACAGGCTGAAGCAGCAGATGATTGAATAACAAAACACTTTGTTTATGGGTCTTGGGTTACTCGATTTATTCGATTCACGGTCCAAAACCATTGGGAGGTTTATAAACAGAGCACTGTCGACTTTAATATTAAAACAACCCAAACCTTACAACAGCATCCCAGGAGATTATTAGAAGAAAAAAACAAGAGAAAGAAAGAGCAGATCAGACTCTGGTTAAGTCAGGTTGAGAGATGATGGATGTGTAGGATGGAGGAAGCTGGAGGTGGAGCTGCGAGGCTTGAGGAGAGGAGGAAGATGTCAGAGAAGAGTCATGAGTGTAGAGTTGGTTGATGGTGTTGCAGTGGGAAAGGAGGTACATGATCCACTGAGGGAATCCCTGAATGCAGTAGCCCAAAAATTAATCTCAGTGCAGGCTGGTTTAATTTAGATTTTTTTTTTTTTGTATATGATTATTTTCCCTTCTAAATCAAGGCTGTAGATTCAAGTTAAACAAAGATGAAGAGGTATTTAATCCGGTTTGGTTTGTGTTAATTATGTCTTTGTTAAACCAACACATGGAGAATCTCACCGACTTTTCCCAGACTTTGGGTGAACTGTACTTTATGCGCTGCTGTCCAATCAAATCATTAAAGTATCAATCACTTGTGCTGTGCAGTAATCTATTTATAGTCTCGCTCTTATTTTATCATTTATTGAAGCCTCTGCACAGGTTTTTGTCCTGGTCACGAGGCGAATGCCGCACGCTCTCACCCTGAAATTAATTCAGAAACGTGAATACCGTCACTTCCAATGTGCACTCACGGGTTCACAAACATACATTATACCATCATCTGAGTAACCGAGCAAGCCATTTTATTCATGTATCATTATAAAGAGGCATGCATCAGAGGTCAGAGGTAACCAGACACTCGCATACACCCCCCCTACCCACCCACACACTCTGAGTCGACTTGTCCATGTGCTCTGGTTGTTGCTCCTCCACTCGTGTGTGTTAATATGCTCCCCATGAGGCGCTGCAGGCTGTGGCAATTATAGAAGCTCAGCTAGCACACAAATCACAAGGGAGAAGTACACTGAAGTGCTTTTGCTTGAATACAGTACTGTACATGCACGGATGTGCAGAGGCAAGAATCTATATAAATTGCCTTTTGATGAAACACTTTTAAAAAAGGAATTGGGAAAAAGGCTTCTTTTTTTAAAAACATTTTTTCCAATTATTTCAAACCTGAAGGATGAATATATTTTTACCCAAATATGACTCGATATGGCTTTTCAGTAGAAGCAGGCGACTTTTCAATTGCACCTAAACTGCTTCTTGTAGTAAACCCTCCATATTATTAGCAGCAAAGCCCAGGCACACTTAGACTTCAACAATGCCGAGTTAATCTAACCGCTTCACAGTCACCCCTGTAAAACCCCTGCCCAAATATAATGGGATGTAGGGCTTAACCCACTTCTCAGCAAAATCCCAGTCTTCAAAGCAGCTGCCCAGCAAAGCGTCTGCAGGAGAGTCCAATGAAGTCTTTGGCAAATGACCGCGCAGCCTCTGGGGAGGCCAACTGCAGGACGACTTTTATAACCATGCAGTTGTCATTACTGACATTTAATTGTCCGATAAAGATACAAGGAACACCAGGCTTGGATGGAGGGAAGCACGGATGGATGGATGGAGGGAGGGAGGGATGGAGAGCCTGTGGAGCTCAGACAGTGTCATTACCAAAATGTCAGTCAGAGGGACGGAGAAGAGGAGGAGGAGAGGGCCTCAGGGAGGGAGGGCAAAGTGAGAGAGAGGATGAAGAGAGAGAAGGTGGAGGGTGGGGGGGGGGGGGGGTGGCGCAAAGACATTCATGTCCACATGCCTACTTCAGCCCGGCATTTGTTGTTTGGCTTTTTCCACTCAACTGCTCCTCAATGGCGACGCTGCACGCAATGTGAACACTCAGCAACTCTGCCTATGCCGCAGCTATTTTTAACAGCTGCTATACAGTCATAGGGATCCGTTTTAACGGAGGTCATCAAAACGAACCTGATATGATTTAATCAATGGCAATAGAAAAATTTATTGCATTAGCATGAGAAGAAGTACACTCTTCAATCTTTGATGCTAATGCTGACGCTTTTGTCTCAGTGTTATGGTGTGTTGACGATTATTCTTAAAGCAGTGTGAACCCCACACGCAGGGAACTCACGGTGGAAGCTTTTACTTTAAAATGACATTTCAAAAATACATTAATGAGCTTATTGATATTGAGCCTGCCGGGAAAACTGAATCTAACTGCTGTATTAATCTGATCCAAAATATCCAAGGCGGGTCTGCAGCGCAGGATTAGAGATCTGGCCAGATGCAAGGCAACACATGTCCATTATATAAATGTAGCTTCCTGTCCATATAACAGCATGAGGACTGCATTGATGCTGATGCGACACTCAGGACTGAAGGGACACTTGAAAGAAACCTTATTGTAACGCGAGATGGTGATCGAGGGTCACAACAAAACACTCGCGGGCTTGTCTACTGTCCAAATGAGGCTGGGTAACTATTGCACGACTTTAATTTGTCTGTCGAAAGACAGACTGTCCAATGTTGTAGGAATGTTGCGAGAACACTGAAGACGACGCATGTAAACTCCCGGTGGAGTTTCACAACAGTAAAGGCTCGAGCGGAGTCAGATTCTATAAACTTGTCTCGAAATGAAGGACATTAGTCCCACAAACTACAAACTACTTGGCGCACGGTGTGACGTGGATTGCATCAACTTGGGAAACGATGGGTTTTCACTTGAAACCTTGTGTAAACGTGACCTTGGCGAGCACGGTGCGTAGAAACACAGTATTGAGCTTCTAAAGCCAGGCTCGGCCCAACATGTGTCGCAGCTCACGTTTGCCATTAACCTGGTGTCTGTTGTCTCGGCGGCAGAGTAGAAAATACAAGCAACACGCGAGCGGTTCAGCCTTTGGCAACATACATTTGGCTGATTGGTGTCGAGTGTGACCTGTTACTGCACCACAGATACTTACAAGAGAGGCGAAATCCAACAAGTGATACACGTGGACGCTTACTGGAAATGTCCCACTCGGCACAATGAGGGTGGAACACGATGCTGCTGGTGTGGTGACAGCTCGCGACATCCAGCTCGTGTGCACACACACACACCCACACCCACACACACACACACACACACACACTGCCTTCCACCGCCAACGACTGTCACAGTATGTCGGCAGGAATGAAAAAGGCACTACCACATGATTGTTGTGACATCAAATCCTGGTGAAAGACAGATGAATGATGGGGTTTGATTTGCGTCGGATGGACGCTGAAAGCTGCTGTGCTCCCTGCTGATCTGATGCCACTCATCCAGCCACGACAGAGGCTGTATTTCTTCAAGTTTTTGGTTTACTTTAAACTCGTGTAGGAAGGACGTTTGTGACAAACTTTGGAATAGGACTCAGACAGGTCAAAAAAAAAAAGAAAGAGGAACTTTTCTCGACATGCTTTCAGTGTTCAGCCAAACTGTTGGACACACACTCCTAGAAACAGTTTCTGAGGTTTGCTCTCCATAGGGGTGGACACATCATTTTCTCAAGAGGCCACATGAAAAGCGAGGACAGCTGTGGAGGGCCAGGCCACAAGTGGAAGTCAGTTCTGCTGGGTATAAATATAATTCTCTGGACTGGGAGAAGCTTGTAGTTTTATTAGGCTCCTGTTCCTGCTGCGCATCAGTCCTCAACTTCTCGGTGGGTTTCTGTCTGGTAATGGTGGTTTACATTTTAATGCTTGAACACAGTGATGTGTTCGCCACTAAAGGTATGCGGCCTCACTTTTCACTTCCATGCATAAGAACTTAAAAATCCAGAGAATAAGAGTGTGACTTATTGTGAGTGGTTGGAGGAGTTACTCATTTAATTCAGTAATTTAGCCCGTCAGAAAGTGTCTGAGTGCTGAAAGTCATTCCCGACACTTTTCCCGAAACTGTTCTGATCTGTAATACAGTAATAAGGAGAAAATTACACTTAATCTCTGTTGGAGGGTTTAAAACCACTTAAGGCGTAACGTTCTGTATATGAAAGGTTTTCCGTTTGTTTGTTATGGAAGTTGATGATGAAGAAGACAATGTAATTTCTACGATTTTTCCCTTTTTAAGTATGAATGTTTTGCAATATCATAACAATAAGAGATTCCCTGCACACAGTGGCATAAGAGTCGAGGCAACATAATGAAACATTTGCACAACTACATAATTAGTCATTTTGCAGGTTAGCCTTCATTGAGTTCACTAATCGGTTGTATTTGAATAGTTAACTTTTTTTTGCTAACTTCAAGCAAATTTGTATACATTTTCAGTAGATCTTATTCATCTATTCGGTTTTTGTTCAAATAAAATTATATTACCATCTTATTTAAGTGTAATCGTCTCATTTTAAGTTGTGTTACTTTATAGTTATTTCCAAATCATTTTAGAGGCCACAAGCTGGTTAACCTCCTAATATAAAGATTATTTCAGTTGTTGAAGAAGTCGTCTTCAGACCGGACTCAGGCATCTCTCCAACAAACGTGGTCAAAGAGAAATGATGAATCACATATTTTTTCTAATGTTTTCAGTTCATATTTTTTGGTATAGCTTTACCTGTGTTGAAAGTTAAAATGTTTCACAATCATCAGAGGGGGAAAAAAATGGCAAAAAGTACAAGAACTCATCTAAAGAGCAGTAACAGAAGATCAATACAACCAGGCAACATTCGCCTTTTCGATGAGATATATTCATATAGAAAGTGTAAAACAACTCAGCAATTCTCAGTCGTCATAAGTATTCATGCAGCCCAGTCAGAAAAAACTAACTGCTCGCCTCCACTACAGACACTTCATTCACCCATATCGCCTCATCCAAACTAAACAAACAGATAAAGTCAGCTTTCTTTCTTCCTGAAGCAGGGTCACGGGTTGCTGGAGTCAATCCCAGCTTACTGTTGGTTGGTAAGAGGCAGGGTTCACCCCGGACAGGTCACCACGTCCATCACAAAGCAAACACAGTCAGACACAGTCACATTCACCACCAATTCACCCCCAACAGGAGGTTTTATTTTGGACTGAGGAAGTGCCTGCATGCTCAGGAAGAACATGCAAACTCCACACAGAGAGAAACTCAAGCCAAACAAGGACTGGTTGAGTGCTCACCACTATGAACACAATTTGAACTATACCGTTTCCTCCCATTGTGAATCCATGCAGTCCATAAACTGCAACTTGTCAGCCACTATAAGGCAGAAACGAGAGATAATCCCCTCATTTAGAAAGGGATTTGTTGCAGCACACAAGTTGTGCTATCTTATGGCCAAGTTTAGAAATTGAAAACAAAACTGTATAAATGAGTCAACCTATCCGAGTCAAGATATCTTTCACTCGTTTGTAGGGCCACGTAGTCACACAAAAAAAACGTGAACAAAAGTGCTATTTGAGAGGTGAAAAACAAACATTTCTTCACCACCCACTGTAATTTCGCCTCCTCCAGCCTATAATTTGCTGCTTCAGCTGGTAACAACAGACAACAGGAGTATTTTTGCACTTCTCTACACAACGAAGCCCAACAATAATAATAAACCTTTTCACGAGTTGTTTTAGAAATAAGTCGCAGTGTTCAGGTTTCTGTTCGCCAGGCTCTCAGTGTAAACACGATGGTGTTTACAGCCCCTCCCCGGCCGCCGTCCACTTACAGCCCGAGCCCCACAGCTCTCTGACGGCTCCAGGAGTCAGCTTCATCCCGCCGGAGCGGATCGGATCGAATCGGAGCGATCCGACAGCCTCCTCCGTCCCTCCACCTCCACGTCACCGCAACACCGGAGAAAAGCTTAGGGCATTACCGTGTCAGGAGCTCCCTCACGGACGTCTTGCTGCGGCGTCTCCGTCCATCTATCCCCGTGTGTTTGTATGTAGATGTGTGTGTGTGTGTGTGTGTGTGTGTGTGTGTAGGTGTTTGTGTGTGTGTGTGCTTGTGCGTCCACCGCATTGGTTCAGTCCCCTGAGCGTCATACGTCACTTCCGCACGCTCAGACCCGCAGCACCTGCACGCAAAGCCGAGATCGTCTATTGCGGACGAGAGTCCCCTCGACACTCAACGTTACGCGTTTCAATCCCGTTTTATCTACATAATAAGAAGCTTTCTTGAATCATTTTATAGTAATTAGTTACAGACACGATGAAATATTCCCAGAACACCAGCTGACAAATTTGGACTCTCTGATACTTTAATCGGATAAATGCTGTCTGTGAATTCTTTTTTTTTTTTTTTACTTGATGCCAAGTTAGGATGGTATGGAGCCCAGAAAGGGACATCGGAAGAAAAAAAATGTAAATATATCTTTCCGTGCGCAAGCTACAGTTTCGCGTGGCACGCGAAACTATCTGGTGCGCACATGAAAGATGTATATTTTTATTTTTTCTTCCGATGTCTCTATAGGGGCTCCGTATGGTTGCTCCCATAATGGACTGAAGAATAGGTCACGGAGTTTCGAATATATATATCTATATATATAGGGTTATATATAGACATATATATACTAATAGATTAAAACGTTTATTGTGTTTGCATTTCAACTTCTTTATTTTTCTTTTGATGGCGCTGAATGAGGGCTCACAAAACAGCAGCGGAGTGGCCACTCTCGATTTCTTTTTTACAGCTCTGATCTTGTGGTTAAAAATAGCTGCTGCGCCTTCACGGGACAATTAATAACAGTGAATACATGGAGGTCACGTCTCATTTAATCGTCACCCACTCAGATCCTTTCTGACGAAGTCTGCAGCCGCTTTAATGGGTAATTCCGATCAATAAAAATAAGTGTGAGTTCCACGGAGCTCTGGATGGAGGACGTCTGATTCCCACCGTGGGGATAATTGATAGATGCGGAGAAAGAATCTGAGCGGGGTAATGAAGAGGGTGTGTGACCGATACTACCCTGTCGGGCCACCTCCGTCTGAACCAATCAGATCACGCAGAGGCTGCTCGAAACCTGCAGGAGGAAAACTGTGAGCTCAACACACTGACACAAACACGCAGGAGACCTCTGACGTGAACCTCTGCAGCCAAAACAAACAGGCACTTTAATAATAATAATTAAAAAAAAATAAGTATTAAGTAGTATTAAGCACAGGGGAAGGTGTTTATCTTAATGCCACAGAGAGAAAAAAAACACATTTTACTGGTCAAAAATCCATTTACATGAACAAAACAATACAAATACAAAATATTACAGTGTTGGCAACAAAAATATGAATATTTCTGGTCATATCTCTGCATTATTACATACATCCATGTTGAGCGGTGATTTAGTTTTCTTATAATTCCAGTAATCCATTGTCTTACTAGTACTTTTTTATTACTACATGCATTCAGTTGTTTAAGATCACGACTTTCGCCTTTTTTCCTCTAGTGGTTTATCATAAATGTGTGCGGTAAATATAGGTTTTGTTCTGTTTGCTACATTAACATACAGCATTGTTTTGACAGTGATGTGGAATTGAATGTCTTTTATGAAAAAGTGGTGACTTCATGGACTTTACATAAACAGCCCATTCTTAACCCACCAGCAGTGCACTTTTACATGGTCCATCACATTTATACATCCCCACATCATTTACACACTCACACGTCACAGGTGATGGCTGCCCTGTAAGGTGATTGCCGAAGGACACTTTGACATATGGACAGGGGATTGAATGGTCAACCTCTGGATTAGAAGACGACCTGCTCTACCCATTGATCCATGGTCGCTTGACCCCATCGCTTGGCCGACACAAAAACACAGTTTTTGGAGTAACCAGTTAACATCCAAGCAGTTTTTGGACTGCAGGAGTCAATCAGAGTACACGCTCACTGCCAGGCGAGAGTGTTGACCACTGCACCACCAAGCAGCCCCATGACTTTCAGTTTTCATCGACCCTGTATCCGTATTCAACTTATTGCACTTTAATCACTTTGGTATACAGTGTGCACGTTCAGATTCCCTAAGTATATATTTATAGACTGTCGACTATCGAGGGTAAAACGGCCTCAGTAGTCTGCTCAAGGACTATTGCAGTTCAGCTGACTGACATACCGTGAGCTCCCGCTGGATAAAGAGAGGTCTGGAAAGCTTGAAAGATCGCGAGTGATCCTGACCACGTTACGGGTCCTGAATCTCATGCCTTTGTCAGACGTCGCCTTCCTTCTTTTCTTTGATCATAAGGTTTCTATAACACTTTGCACACAGGTCATATATTACAAACCCTAATATGTCGTTTTAATGACCACGTCTTGTATTGTGGTCCTTGGGTGGTCCGTGCAAGGCAACTATGTGTTTGCTACTTGAATTCTCTGGATCCCCCATTTGATTAATTGTGTAAGGAGTTGGGGCTTGGCACATTGTGACTGCTTCCACATTATTTATTTCTAATTTGGTGCCTGTTGACTGTAGCAGACGTGTCTCTGAGAGCGTGATCAGGTGTGTAGCACAGTAATCAGTCAGTCTATCTACAGGCATAGTGGCTTCACAGTGTCTTCAGTCTGTTTTGATCATTCCAGTTCATCTACATCAGCATCAACAAAAGGCCACACACACAGACACATACACACACACACACAGGCAAGGGACACCCTGTGGACTGAGAGGCACGTTTGCAGCTGCAGCAGTGTGAGCATCAGAACTTCCTGTTGTGCAAGACAGCGACCTGGCGCAGCGATTCTCTTTGGTTGGAGCTGAGTCTGGCTTTACCGCTCACCTCCTGCCACTGCAGAGCGCCTTGGCTGCTCACCACCTAAGAATCAGGAGGTAAACAAAACCGATCAGCCATCACACCACGACTACACCCGATATCCTGCAAGGTCCCCTTTTTGTTTAAACAGTGATTCGGTGTACTGTGACACCTCGGCATGAGAGTTGACCCGAAACATCTGCTGCAGTTTGAGCTCGCCGGATGGATCAAACCACCACGGGTGAATATCACAGCCACCAACATGCTAAATGATCGTCATTGTTGTTCGGTTTACCTGTCAGTCGTCACAATGTCTAATGAGTCATCAAGTCATAACGAGTGCTGAAGCAGCGAATGACTGAATGACTTGTGATGTCCTCACCATGTTGTTGATGTCCATCATGGCCTCGTTCGTTGTGGGCAGATGAATGTTCAGGACTATTGTTTCAACCCAGGCATTATCTGTGTTCCTGCAGTCATCCACATAACCATCAAACACCTGAAAACACAGCACATCAGAACCACAAGCATTTTTTTTTTTTTATTGCGATCATGTTTAAACCAGATGAAAAAACATTAATTCAAACTCACATGAGCCTGAATTTATTTTAGTCTTGAGGTCTTTTTTTGCCGCCTTCACCTCATTTGTCCCAACAGTAACATTTTCAGCTGGGATAGCAAACAAACACATGTGTATTGCTTAAGCAGGACAGATTCTTGTTAAAATGACCAAAGTAAAATGGAGAGAACTTCTCTGATTTCTCTTGAATACAGTGGATGGTAGACGTGATGAAACTCTGTTATCTGGTTCACTGCTGACCGTCGGCTCAAACAGACAGCTTTTTCTGTGAACTCTATCATCGTCTGTCCCAGTTAGTGGAGCCTTTATACAATTTTTCAAAAAGCTTAATGCACACATTGCACTGTTAAATGAATAGAATGAAAGTTATTTTAATGTGATTTTACCTTTATTTTTAGATTTTTAGCGTTAGTGATATCATGGTGCAATTTAAACAAATATAACAGACCTGACAGGCCAATTATTTCCTTCATAACCTCCATTTCACAGATGTGCTTTTTTTTATTTGGTGCAATGATTTTTTGTACATGTAGTTTAGCTTTGCTGTTCTGGTTTGTCTTATTTAAGTTTGCTGGAGTACAAACTCCAAGCCTTGCACTGGATTTATGGTAGGTTCATGAGACCATGAGATCATCATTGCACAGGATCAAAGTCCCATGCTTACTATCGAGCCGATATCGTACTCAGAGAACTTCATTCATCCCAGCTCAGTCAAGAAAAAAATAAAAAGAGAACCTAAACGATAACATGCCACCATCATAAGTGGTCAAGTGCCTGGATGAAGAACATGATAAAACATTAAAAGGATCAGCAGATAATGTCTCAGTGATAACTACTTCTTTTCCTGACACGTATAGAAGTATTTTCTTTCTTTCTTATCTAATCAGGTCTAATTTGCCTTGTCAATGCAGCCTATCTTCTCTTGAATTATTAATTCTCGCAGGGGGAATAAATTCCATCCGTCTCCAGCAGTGATTAGAGTGACTTCAAAAGCACCTGACTTCTGATGTCATTTAATAAAATGATTATCAATTTGGAAGTTCCACAACTCTTTATCATGATTTCTTGTTGAAAAGGGGGAAAAATAAATATTTAAATACATAAATATGACCTCAGCCCTCTCTGGCTTCTTCACAAAGTGTACTTTTCATGTGTCTTTCTGTCTTATTATCATCTTTTATTCATTTGACACACACTCCTTTTATAATTCCTTTACCTGCTTCAGAGCTCCTCTTTTCAAACAGACCTACCTTTGTTCCCTCTGGTGCTTTTGCATTTAATGTCTCATACAGCTTCTTTCCCAGGGTCTTCTTGAGAGTCGTTGGCAGCTGATCAGCGGCGTCGGCCCATCCCTGATGATTTGTAAATCACACGTTAACGAGGCGTTCAAGTGGGTGGGAACGAAATGTTAAAAAACCATCCAAACAATGGGACTCACATCAGGTAAGGCCAGCGTTCCTCGGTTGTCGTCCCAAACTGCCAAGTACTCCAAAACAGACCTCTCACTGTCCTGCCAGCTGAAAGCCAACATGTAAAGCCTGAAGATCACACTGTGTAAAACTGCGGCGCAACGCCACAGCTTTCAGGGGCTGTGATGACGTGACACGACCCTACCGTGTGAGCACAACCTCCACACTCAGGTTCGGACCCAAGCGCCTGAGCACACCTCTTCCCCTGATGCCGGTCCGCCCGCCCGGGTTCCTGAATGTGAGGAGATCCATTTGCACAAAGTCAGGATTGAAAGGTTAGTGCTACTGTGTTAGTGTCACTGTCTTCTGTATCTCGTCTTGTATCGTACCTGTAATTATTTAAGGCTTCTGGTTCTGATCTGTGGGGAGAAAGAACAGAAGAACAGCGTCTGCATATGTGAAGAGCATATCAAACATGATGTGGACACGTGGATTCTCTAGCTATAGTTTTCTGCTAGTGGACCCCCCCCTATAACAGTGAAATTATATTCCCATCCATGGTTGGGACAGGTAATTCTAATTTGCTGCATTAGAAACTCTTGACTATAAAGACGTACCCATCCACATGATCGTCACCGTCCTCAGAGGCATGATAAGTTGGCATGTACGAGCTGAAACTGACCTGAAAGAAGCAGAAAATCAACCCTCCTCAATCCAACATGGATGCATGCAGCCGATAGTTCATGCTGGATATCGATTGCGAAATACCTCCCAAGGCACTTTCTCCTCAGGCACGGGGAAGCGTGTGACTTTAGTGTCGGGGTAGTGAAACTGACGGCAGTTCACATGGAAGCCGTCCTCTTTCTCTGACGTGCTCCTCAAAGGGTCGGCGGTGTCATCAGCTGTGGCCGAGGCTTCAGGAATGACAGTGGACGCAAACAATAAGAGATATGACCCGCAAACATATTGAAAGTGTGTTAACAAAATAACAACAACATGCAAGATTGCAGACACAGTAGTGGTAAATAGGAGTTATGATAATTTGATAGCTGACCAGGTGTTTGAGTTTCGTTAGCGGAGAACCCCTGAGCTTTCAGACTTTCCATAATCCACTGCAGGGCTTTGCTGGACTGCATGACCTGATGAGGACCAAACGATTTCAATGAAGACAATCATGACTGTTTATTTATCTTCATAGGACACGTGAGAATAGAAGTCAATAAGTGTGTCGTCTCTTTTGGTTTCGTTTTTTTTTCAGGTCATGCTCTCCTGGCATGACTGTGTAATTTTACAGATGCTGGTAAATACTTTAGTGACAACAAACCAAAAATCACATGACAACCTGCTCCTCTAGTCGGGCCAGTCGGATCGCCGTGTCAGCGGAGCCTCCTTCCTCTTCTCTCTCCAGCCGGTCGTTTATGGAAGTAACCCTCGGTAAACACACAAGAGAAGCATGAATGTCTCAAACAGTTCATTTAACAGTCGTCTTGAATTCATATCCAGTACATTCTCTCAACACACTGGGATACTTTCTGTGAATCATGTGGCTTTCTGCCTCTTCCTGCACTGTTCATGGTCTATAATCATTGTTTTTAAAGGACTCAATAGATCACATTTATTCATACTCTATGTGCAATTTCAAAGTATTATTTATTTAAGTGCATTAAAATGTGATAGTTGTTGTTGGAGACATTTGAGATGGTAAATGACAGTAAACTGCAGGTGAGTCAGTCATATGCGAGTTGTGATGAGACAGCAGACAGCCGAACCCTCCAGAGCCGTTATGCATCGACACGCATCCACACGCATCCACATTCCCGCAGGGTTTTACTTCTGGGCTGTATCCAGGATGCGCCTCTCCACACTCTGGCTCTGCTCCTGCTGTGCAGACTGCAGGTATCTGTCCTTCATCAAGGCCTCCCAGGACAACAGCTCCTCCTCCTCTATCTGAGCCAGCTCGTTCTCTGAAAAACAGCACAGACTGAAATCTGCGAGCACACAATGCGAATACTGACAGACGGAAACCAGACAAACAGGAGCCGAGTCAAACTGGCCTATCGTGCTGAGATCTCCATACATACGGCCTCGACAACTCGAACATGATACACACATATAACAGCCTGGACTGTAGATAGGGAAATGCTCTTTGACCAGGCGTCAGGAACATTTAACCCAATAGGATATCTAGCATGTGGCAATTAGAAAACAAGCCACTACTCCTCCACATTGAGAGGAGCCTGTTGAGGTAGATTTTACGAACATGTTGAGGGGAGTTCATCTTTAGCATATAGTGCTGTTCACATATGCAGGGATGAAGTGATTTGTTCCTTACTGAACTCTTTGTATACGATAGGAGGCTTTCGGAGCACCACAGCCCGGATGAAGAGGTGGAGATGACTGAAGATGATGAAGGGCGGAGGAGCCGCTGGACGACTGTGGTATTCCTTTATCAGCTCATATCTCTGAAACTTCCAGATTCGGTCCGTGTTGTCCTGGACCTCCTGGAAGGTGAAACTGTTGGGAGATGCAGGGGAAATAAAGTGGCATGATGGGAGACGGTGATAATCAAAGAGCGAAAACAAGAAAAAGGATATTTAGCAAAATGGAATGTGCAGGGGTAATCACTTGAAAATTGCGATGAGCAGGTTGAGCAGGAGGATGTTGGCAAAGAGTAAGTAAACACAAAGCATGATGATGGTGAGCCACTCAGGGAAGGCGGGCGTGTTATTCTCATTTAGCACAGGACACTTGGGCTTCAGAGGATCGGTGCCGTTCATGGTGCAGCTGTCGATGTCGAAGGCGGCATCTGCAAAGGTCAGGACAGTATCTTCATTAGCAGATTGTCATGCTTTCGTAGACCCAAACTTCCCAGTGTGTCCATATATAATGGGAGTCGAGCTTTACTTATTCTCCACTCACAATCGATGTTGGTGGGGAAATCTCCAAATATGATGCGGTACGGCTCATAGATTGCCCCGCGGACAATCCAGGCCAGCCGGTTGTCGTTGTGGATGAGTATGCCCTGTTTGGCCACGCCGTACGCCACCACCCAGATACTCAGCAGGAACATGAAGAAGAACATGTCCATCATCTGGAGGAAACCAAGACAAGAGTCAGGGAAGAGTAGGACACATCTCCGACCAGTAAATTGACTTAAATGGACCCGTTCTACCAGCTGACTCACAGCTCTATATACACATACATATACAATTTGTGGTTTGGTGCAGCCGGTTTGAACCGATGCAGATACTCTCTGCCCAAAACCATCAGAATCATTTGTAAATCATAATGTTAATGTTATATACTTCACTAACTAAGCACAAATATCAACATAAGGCAACTGGAATACACTGATGAGCTGTCCTAACCACTTGGACCGGCATGCTACAGGTTCGGTGACGTGCCAAGTCATACTCTACATTTCAATACAACATTTCTTAGTTTTTTCACACTATATTGTTTAATTGTAAAAATCTGCACTGATCCAGAGACAATAAAAAACATCTGCAGCTGTTATCACACTAGGAGTTTTGTATGATAGCTTGTTTTTATATTGTCTCCATTATGATTACCACAAATTCAGCCAGACAATATTATAACGACTATTGCCATATAACTATGATTTTTTTAAATCTTAAAAACTATTTAAATATCCACCCTGCTTCTGCATTAATCCACACTTTAAGGATGACTGCATCATTTGCTTGATGTGAGGGATACTGTCTCACCATCCTCCTGACGATGATGATTTTGGGTCCCAGAGTCCGACTGATAGTGAAGATGGCCATGAGACGGAGGCAGAAAACCACAAAGTCGATGCAGAGGATGACTTTACCCGCATAGAACAGCCCATTTGTCAGCCTGAGGGGAGGGGGAAAAAAAACCCAGTGGTTCAGAAATGAACTGATGGGTTGCAGAAGGTTATAGAAACAGAAAACATACCTAAATGCGAGGCCTATTACAAAAAGGATGATGGACAGCATGTCTAAAATGTTCCACAGCTCTTTGATGTACATCTGGGCTTTTTTCCGAAACCCAAAACCGTCAGGGTCGTGAAACAACTGAGACAGAGGAGACAAATGAATTTCAACATATTCATAATGGGAAATAACACTTTAGAGAGAAACTCCTTACCGACTGATCTTTTTTTTTTGTTTGTTTGTTTTTTAACTGCAAAGATTTTGACAAATCCCACAAAAAGACCAAACCATAAATCTGTCACTACAAACCATTCTTATTGAATCTGAATAGTTGGTTACTGGCTTCAGTTAAGTGTTGCGTGCTGTCTGGGAGCAAAATGGGATTCTTTAATCAGTGACACTGGCTTTTGATGAGTCCAGTTTGAAAGACTTTCTATCCATTTTTTTTTTCACATTGCCACATTCATGTTCAGGGTCACTGTCCTGCTGTATCCCCCAACCGCTATACTGACCAACATGAGACGCTATTTGCCCAAAATTAAACTTCATGAGTTCTATGACTATGACTGCAGCCAATAAAAAGGGTGGGAATTGTAAAATTGTTGAGGCAATTTAGAAATAAGACCTGGGCTCTGGAGTATTTCAAAGAGGTGCAAGTTCAGTACAGGTGGAACTCATCAAAGCCTGTACTGTTTCAGATTTCTGCATATTTGTGGTTATTGTTTAACACTTCCTGCTATTTTTGTGTGTCTGCGCTCTGCTGTGCCTCACCTGTCTGACCTCCTCACACACCAGAGAGAACAGCCAGACGTAGAGCAGCAGCTCTCCAACAGAGGGCAGGTCTTGGAAGTCAATCATCAGCACCACAGCAAACAGGAAGAGGAAGGCGAAATAAAACACGATATTCCCATAGAACTTGACCTGTGGGGAGTTGTACAGGCACACCAGCTTGGACCAGCGGCCGAGAGGCTTCAGTCGCTGCAGGCTGTGGACAGGAAGGTCACAGACGTTAAACACACAACCTGATTATTTCACATTTGGTTTTGTTCTTTTTCCCTACTTGGTGTATTTAACAAACTCTTAAATTCCCTAACCACTACAGTGAGGTAATCCAATGGTATCAACTGACTCTTACATGGGCTGAAGCAGCCTAGCAGGATCTGTGTCAACTTACGGGACCCGAGCATTAGTTCGAAGTGTGCTCCCTGTCACCGACTCCACCGTCTTCATCTCCTCGTTTTTGGCAGCGTCTTTATGAATGAGCTCATCGCGTCTGAAAAGGATTACAGTAACGCCGTTAAACAACACGGGCGATGCTGCGCAAAAGTGCAGAGAAGAGGTCACTCGATCAGATAGTTCACTTCATGCGACTCAATACAGAGTCAACGACATTCACAGATTTAGATTAAGATGTTGGAAGATGGTGTCAAAAAGCAACAATCAGAGGGATGCAGATAGTGGATTTCATACAATTCACCAAATTTAATAATCTTTTAGTAACAGCTTCTGACTCCCTGAATGAGTCTTTGTCAAGCTGATGAGCAATGTGGAGCGTGGCGGAGTCGATATGAATTCTTCACTTTAAGAAATGTGTGATGACCTCATCTACATACCATTAAAAAAAGCAGTGAACTCTTTGGAGGCATTACTGAGTTTATATCCCCATTAAAATGTAATCTCTTGTTTAACTTAATAATCACTTATTTGACACTGCAAGGACAAAGAGTTTGTACAGTTCCACATTTCTTGCAACGTGAACTGACTTTTTTTATGCTTTCGAAGGCGTCATGCTTTTCAGATTTAGGTTTTTTTTTTTTTCCTATTCCTGGGAGCGTAACGTCTAGCACAAACCCAAGCAGTGGTTTGAATTCAATGTTTCATATACTTATTATTCTTTTTGTCATTGTTTTTCTTCCCAAGTATTGTGCTACTGACATCTCATAAAATCCCCTCTGTACTCTCACTGTGCCACTTCTGTCAGATCAAAGTATAGAAGTGGCAAAAGTTGTTGTTTTTTTTCATTTAAATGTGAGTGATGTTAATTAGTCAATTGTAATAAGCATCTTGGGGATTTAATGTCCTGCCATAATTAGACAATACGCAGGGTTTTTATGAAGCTTGAGGAAGAAAAAAACAAACAAAACATAGGTACATCACGTATATACGAGTAAAAGATGCAGTTGATCAATCACCATCTTTTAATCTGTTGGTTTTTAAATATGATGATGTGCTGCCGAACGGTCGGCCAGGTCACCCTTGGAAAAGAGATCGAAAATGGTCGATTCAATGGTAAACACTAAACAACAAGCTGGACCTCTAGAAAATGACAAAACTCTGACTGAGATTCAAAAGAGCCGGCCTGAAACAGAGCAGTGACTCGCGTCAGCCACCGAAAGGGGAAAGTGTCATTTGCATTTTATATAGAGGATGAATGTACTCTCATCAGAAACCCACCTGAACACCAGGAAGCCGGTGTAGATGAAAGGAAAGAAGACCATGCAGAGCAGCACTCTCCACACAGGGTTGTCCACTGAAAGCTCCCCGCACCAGATCTGAGTCAGAAGAGCCTGTGAAAGTGTCGGCAAATGAAAGATGAAAGAAGAGGGGATCTGCAGAAACGGGGTTCGACACAACTTGTCTCGATTTAAATTTACGGCAGCCGTTAATGTTGACTTGACCCAATTTCAGTATTCAATTAGATTTTCTACTTTCAGAAACAAAAATAGGCGTTTTCTTCACCTGGACGCCCGACAGAGCCACAAAGTTTTTGTCGTCAGCCTCCAGTGCGAGCCGCAGACATGTGGTTTTCCCCCACGAGCGCGACACACGAACCAGCAGCTTCTGAGCCCGCTCCCCGTCGTTGGTGTGGCACTCACTGAACACACCTGAACACACACACACACACACACACACACACACACACACACACACACACACACACACACACACACACACACACACACACACACACACACCTGACATAAACTCCATGATTGTAAGATCACTGTCAGTTGAGCCACTGTTTATGAGTGTATCTCACCTATGGCTTGCTTCTCATAGTGGTCAGCGAGCTCCAGCATGGCCTCTCCCTCGTCTGCATTGCTTCCCTCTTCGGCCATGGTCTTTAGGATCTTACTGGCAGCCAGGGCAGCGGTCATGCAGTCTCTACACTGCACGCACACGGAAAGATGCGTCGATATAAAAATCACATCACACCCATGATTGCTTTTAAATTTGCCATAGATGCTTTTTAATGACCTGCTCCCAGGCGATTTCAGCCAGTCCCTTGTTGTTCTGGACGACGGCCCAAAGGAAAAGGTCCCTACCCGGATCCCTGTGTGGTTCGGCTCTGTCCTCCCTGATGGGAGTTTGGGAATCGGAATCAATTTTAGACAGCTGAGGAGAAAGTGAAAGAGTGGTTGGTTGCATTAGTTATATTGTTTAGCATAAAGACATGTGACTTTACGAGAAAGTGCTTTTTGTGGATGCGACCACCAGCAAAAGTGGTCAAACAAAGGAAAAAAAATCATGAACTGGTGACACAGTCACATGTGGCCACGCATCACAACACATCAATCGATCTTTTAAAAGAGGGGAGCGAAAATACTCACGGTTGATATTGACGTCTCATCCAGAGACATGTTGAAGCGGTACGTCATGGTGGGGGGAGGATACAGGTGCTGAGTGAAGTTGCCCAGCAGGTGGCGCACCTCGTCAGAGACAAAGGTCAGGGAGATGGTTTCCCCCTGACCTCTGCGTGTTCTGGCCCTGATGCCGAACGCCCTCCTCCTGCTGCGGTGAGCGCTGTGCACCCGCTTGGCCAGCTTGTGAAGGAAGAAGCCGCTGGGCAGCTGTTTGTAGAGCTCAGACAGAGTTTCCTCGTCCTGCAGGAAATCCCACAGACTCACGCCGTTCTCCAGCAGCAGACTCACAAACTGAGGCCTGTCGCTCACCAGGGCAGAGAACATGGCCCAGTGGAGGTCGCTGGACTAGAAAACAGCAACAGTAGAAGAAGAGACACTCAACATCCTGACACTCATGGTGGTAATACAGAGGGTGGGATTAAAAACAAATTATGAATTGATTGCGAGAGTGGTTTAAGGATGTTTAAAATGATTTATGATACGATTTCCATGTATTATGGAAAAAATAATTTCCTCTCATAAAATCTTTATGATCCAGTACACTTCTTCCTACAGAGTTAATTTACTTTTTCATTGGATTTCATTTGTAATTTGAGACATATATTTGTACAGAAGTGTTCTTTCCTAAGTGTGTAATGTTCAAGTTGATTGGTTAGGGAAATTATAGAAATTTGAAGTTATGCTATAAGACATCTCTATCAGTGAGGGTTTTCTGCTGTTATTGAAACAGTGTCATCTATAATTAGTAGTAAGTTAACAAATAGTGCTTACTTCAGTTAAATAAGTGTTCATGTTGCAGCCCCTCAGTTGTGGAAAGAGCTACCACTGCTCATCAGATAATCCCAGAGCTGTAAAACATGATAATTATCTGAAATTAAATTTTAAAAAAATCTCAAAAACATTGCTATACATATTTGACTTTATTAACCTAGTCTATATAGGTTTGTATTAAAAAAGAGCAATAATAAGTAACATCTACCAGTAATATTGACTGACATCATGTCATTCATATGTTGGCTTGTGAGGTGATGACCACGTCATTTACCAGCAGATCTTCATAGATCTTACTTGTTGACTGTTTTGTATTGTCGTGTGTTTTATGTTGTCAAGGGAACATTTGACAGTGAGTCTGGTTCAGAGGTTTTTCTTTCTAGGTCTGAGATGGATGACGTTGGAGTTGTGTGTAGCAGGATGACCCACCTTCCACTGGCTCTCTTCAGTAAAGATCTCAGTCTCAGCAATGTCCACTCGGTTCCAGCCTATCGCCAGCTCCAGCTGCCTCTTCCAGCTCTCCATTCCCAGGGACTCAATGTGTCTTGAGGCTGAGGGGAGGGTGTCACTTTATTTACGTGAGATAGAATGGGAACCACTTTGTTAGAACACCCTCTATCTGGAATTTATACTAGTATATCTAATATATACTAGTGGTATTTCTGGTTATGACAAAGACTATAAGTGGAGATTTTCATTCAATTTCAGACAGCTGACTTATCTTTAATTTTAAAATGTTTTTTCTTCTCCAAAAAATCAATTTATTTGACGATACATCGCAAGGAAACAAGGAAATCCCATATCTGTTATGTATTTGTATAATAACAGGTTTCACAAATAATTTGCTGAGCAGAAGTCTTGGTGTTAAACATGTAATCTAAATGGTTTGTGTGAAACGACGAGGATGAAGAGGTTTTTTGACATTGATGTACAGTTCCGCTTGTGGGTGAAAAAGCTCTTCTTTGCAAAATACTGTCGAAGTTTTGAGTGAGAAAATGTTCCAACGCTGCTGAGTGAGCAGGAGCGCCGCTTGATAATGTTTCTTGATTCCTCAAACGGAGCTCAGACGGATAAAACCAACGATGAGTCATCATGATCTGAACATTAAGACAAGGTCCGGCGTGATGCGCTGGCTTTTTTTGCTTTAGTGGACTCAATATTCTTTCATACACAACGTGCATTAAGCCCTAATTGGGTTTCATGAATCTTTCACGAGCCCATCTTGAGGTGGAATGAGTTTGAATGGAGCACGCCACGTCTCTAAATAGAGCCAAAGTGGCCATCAGCGTCTCCGTGAGAAGAAAAGCAATCACCGACGCAGAAAATGTCTCTCATGATTCTGATCGTCGTGCATCTGATACCACAATCCCACCACTTAATCTTTCCAAGAAGCAACATTATACTTGCTAAGAGCTACTTTGGCGCCGAGCCTTCCCGTCCTCATGCTCAATACTGGGCTGCATGAATGCCTTCAGTCAGTGCGTTCAGGCACCAGGCGTCTGTTTCAAATACAGCGTCCTTACCTTTGAGTAACGCTTGAAGTATGGCCACATCTACATCCCCGTGACTGTCCTCGCTCACTGTGAATATTGTCAGCAAGTGAGGCATCCTGATGATGTCCTGAATCTGAAACAGAAATCCAACACACGTTGTGATATTTCATCTCTTGGCAGCAGATTACAAACTAAATCGCTGGAAAGGAGATCATTCACAGACGTCAGTGGTGCACACGGCTGAACGTCATCAGTCCACCCGAGAATGTGGATTCAGAACACTTTAGCGGGCCCAAATCTCCTCCCTGTGCTTTACCGGGTGGAAAATTGGTGATAGAGGCCACAAGAATTATGTATTAAAGATTTGCGAAAGATAAAAAATTTTTTTTACTTTTCTTGCATCTTGGCGAGTATTTCCATTTAAATAAAACACTAATACCTATGTGATGATTTATACAAATTATACATAGTCATATAGAATACTACTGAAATTCACTTGTCTTTTTACTGTAATGTTGTCATAATTTCACTGCAGTTAACGCATCTCAATAACTACTAAACATTTCAGAATGGCCATTTTGGTTGCCCACAGGCTGTATTTTAGTGTTTTTAATGGGCTGAACAAGTGGATTCCCCTATGATTAGGCCATGAATGTATGTTGTTTCTTTAACAACCGACTGTTTGTACACAAATGCAGCTCCTTGTGGGCTCACCCATTGGTTCAGGTTAGAATGAAACTAAATAGGTTAGTCATCGTCAGGTTATCAGATCGAAAGCTGAACTGGAGCTTTTTAGGTTTTCATTGACTTTGCACACCTTTTTGGTCCACTCTATAATCTTCAGGTCGTGGAAATTTTCGTACTCTTGACCAAAGAACTTTTTCATCAGCTGGTGAATGAGGCCGATTGTGACGCGGGAAATGGGCATCCCAGACACCTGAGCAATTACATCCGCTATCCTGCCGGAGCCCTCCAGGATCACACACGGCGTACCATTCAGCATGGCGTTGTAGATGGTCTGAGAGGGAGAAACACGCCAGGATCACACACACAGTCAAGAGATGGACCAAGATGAAGGTGTTGGAAACTGCCGACTCACATTGAGCGTGCCTGGACCTCCATCCAAAACCACACACACCACAGGGATAGTCACACCGCTCTCTGCAGGTTCAGACAACAAAAGCAGCAACAGGAGAGACACGACAGATAAAAAAAAGAGTCCCATTTGAGATGCTATCTGGTGTGGCTTTTCAGATTTTTAGGATACTGTAATGACTATTTTTAACCTTTGATTGCAAGACGTTTCCCAGAGATGCATTTCTCGAGATGGCTCCGTAATTCAATTTCCACCCCATAATGCCCATGGGTCCCATCATCCACCAGGAGGAAGTGGGTATGGTTGTTGTCGAGACAGGAAAGTCGGCCTTGGCCCTTGGTGTCCATTAAATAATGGGCGGGAAAACAGCCCTGTGGAGAGGCAGAGATGGAAAGTCTCAGTAAGCAAAAATCGTCAAAAGAAGAAAAACAAAAAAACAAAAACGAAAAATGCTTCAAGTAAATGTGTTTATCTGACCTCCGGATGCACCAAAGCGTCCCTGTTATGAATCACTCCCCACGTCGCCACTCCGATAGCGACGATCTGGCTGTGCATGGAGCTGCTCAGGGCGTAATCCCTCACGGCTTGGCCGACATGCTTCATGACTCCGGTGTGAGTGCCCCCGGTGATGATCCACGCTCCTGTGTGAAGCGCGGCGGGCCCAGCGCACGACACGGCCATCAGGCCAACGTCCAAAACAAAACAGGCAACAAGAAAAAAAAAAACCCAAAAAACAGTCTGACTTCAAAATCAGTCTTACAGCAGACAGGGTGAAGCTTGTTTCATCAACATCACAAACAAAAATGTTCTTTTCTGGAGGTTTCTGACCTGTCGTCTGGGCCACCTTGGTGAGACCTCTGTGGAACATGTTCTTCAGACGAGCCTTCAGGTAGAAGTTCTTGGCTCCTCCGGTCACTGAGATCAGCAGGTTTGGAGGGGAAAGCTTCCACTGCTCTGTCAGCAGGCGGTACAGGATCTCCGGGCTCGTGTCCGTGGACACCCGGGCATACTGGCGGCGGGGACACACGCACAACACAGACACAAAGAAGAAATGCAGGAACGGCATTTCAAGAAAGAAAAAAAAGAAGTCATGTTTTGATAAAATGATTGTTTCACCTTGCCTGACTTTTGTCCCACACCACCAAAGTTGACGTCTCCGAACGCGTCGGTGGGCATTTGGTGGATGTGTCTCTGTCTGGTCCACGTCTCCCCGGTGTAGTCCTCCGGCTTGATGGCATCTTCTGCATGTTCGTTCTTCGGGTAGCCACATTTACACGCATCCCCTCTGGTGAAGACATAGAAGCTAAAACTCACACACAGATTAAAACAACAACAAAAAAAAAACAACAACTCAAAGCACATGTTGATCCACACTAAAACAGGCTGTGTGCAGGTATTCCTCCGTGGAGACCATTCTATTGAGCAGACACTACTTCTATCAACTGGAGCCTTTTAGCTGCTCCACAGGGCTTTTATGGGGGTTGTTTTGTTTTTTTCCTGCTTTTGGTGCCTGCAGTTTTATCTGAAAGTGTTTCCAGTCCTTCACACATCCTGTTTGCAGAGAGTTAAAGAGCGAGTGTACTGACACATTGTCTTGTACTCAATCACTAGTAAATTGGCGAGACAGACTTTAATTAGAAAGAAGAAGAAAAAACAACCTACTTTATAATTCCCCTTTTGGAGAAATTGCCTCCCTGCATTTATCCATCCTATTCATAGTCAACCTCAAATACACATAGAGCGGGCCTTGCTCAGTGGTAACCTGTCAGCAGTGGGATGTGAACCTGTGGACCAAAATCAAGCTCACTTTTCCAGCCTTTATGCCACGACTGCCGCCTGCAGTGTCGCAGTTTCGACGCACGCTTTATGTGATCAGTCAGTAACAGCAGGTGCTGTCTTTGGGAGCAGTTTAGGATTCAGTTAGTTGCCCAGATAAACTGGGGCTTTTTTTTTTTTTTTTGATGCTGTGTTTACTTTTTATAATTTGGAAAGAGATCACATGGTGTAAATTGCATTTTGGTCAAATATAGTTTTAGACAGGCCAACAGCCAACTTGGAAGCACATTGAAAACTCTTATTGCGTGTGCTGATCTATTTATCTAATTTACTTGGTCTATAACTTGGACCCCCACAGTTCAGGCCAAAACCACACCGCTAAAGATCCATTGTACTATAATGATGATTTTGCTTTTTTTCATTTATCTTGTAAAAATAACAACAACAAGCTGGAAATAAACAATTTTTACACAGGAACCTTCATGAAACTTTATCAATAGATAAATATTCTATTCCCGTTGAACCTTAATCAAGAGGAACATTTAGATTTGTTATATGTCATATATCAGCTGAGCAAACTTGGAAACCAAGTAAATTAAGTCTTGGCCGGACTGAGTTGTTACAATTTCATGACAGGAAATGACAACATTCACAAACAAAAGAGCCTAGATGTTTGCATTTCTTCACAAGTTAAGGAAACACACCACCCAACAGTCTCAAATGTCCTCTGCAAATTCCTGGAAGCACGTTGCTAATAGAGTTATCCTTGAATAACCCCCACATCCAACTCTCGCCGTCACATCAGCCACGGACGGAGCAGCTCAAGCCTACCTGATGTCCTTCTCAAAAAAGCAGCACTCCTCCTTGGAGAGGTTTTCTTTGACCCAGTAGGTGAAGGTGTAGCGCTGAAAGGAAGGGGAGAGGGAAAGGGATTTAGAGGGTATGGCCGTGCCGAGGGCCACACTGTGCACCAGCCGTGGCTCCGACTCGGTGTCCTTCATCCCGGTGCCGACGACGAGCTGTGAGCATCAGATCTGAGCCGGACTGAGGAGGAGGAGGAGGAGGAGGCGATGGCCTCCGACGGACACTGCAGTCTCTGCTGTGTGCGCTGCCTCACTCTCAGCACTGCATCAGTGATGTCAGAGCTGAGCAGAAACCCGAGCGGCCGACCGAGCATCACTCTCATCGCACAGGACAGAAAGCAGAGTCGGGCCAGGCCATGAATCAATACATTGAGATTTAATCCAAAAACAGCATGCAAGATCCTTCATTTTCATAAGAATATATGATGCGAATAGTCCAAATCGATTAAGATCTTGAGCTGTAACTGGACCACAGCTGGGAGGGACTTTAACTTTAAACTTGCTGTCTTTCTATTTAATTCCCCTCAACTTATTTCAGAGAATCAGCTTCTCTTCAGTCCACTACATTGTTTGTAGTATGTTAATATCTAGTTATTTTTCAACAGTTTCAAACATTTCTATGTTCAGGCTAAGAAATGAAACTTAACTAATGAAGCTTTCATTACTGCTGATAATAAAATGTCAGTTTCCTGGCAGACGTGCAGTAAACTCACCTTCCTATAACAAGAAACCACTCGGTTGATTCCAGATTTCTTCCCATGCTTCAGCTCCTCGATCATTTGCCGTGGGTGGACCTTGTTTTCAGTCTGAGGCAGCATTTCTGAA
Source organism: Blennius ocellaris (assembly GCF_963422515.1). NCBI lineage: Eukaryota > Metazoa > Chordata > Actinopteri > Blenniiformes > Blenniidae > Blennius > Blennius ocellaris. The sequence goes on along the minus strand of NC_137655.1, from coordinate 14,256,764 downwards.
GAATCACAAAGAGAAAGAGGCGCCTTGAGATCATGTCTTGAATGCAAATGCATGAGGAGGGAAAATAAACTGAGCGTGGATCTGCTGGACCACGACTCTAACGACTCATCTATAAACCCTGAAGAGCCCTTGACTTTTGCTTCCTCATGTTCTTCTTTAACGAGCCGACATGTGACCTTGTGACTGTGTTATCTCCACGCCCTCCAATCAGCTCCCTTCAATAGCAGGACTGCAGCTCAACACGCACTATTTTATTATTATTATTATTATTAATTAACAAATCCAAATCTCAATCCCAGCATGTTGGAGCCCACACTGTGACGATACCGGAGCAGTCTTCACCAGCAACTAGACAGAGGCAATGTAATTACTTTATAATGATGCTCCACCCTCTCAAAATAACATTAATTTCCTCTTCCTCATCCATCATCCATCCGGCCTACACATGGCCACTAAAACGCCAACATGCACAAAAACAAACTGAGCACACTGTTCAAAACAGTAGACACATTTACCTGTATTCGATTTTAGGTCTTTACATGATCAATATTACCTTTCTTTTGGCCTCCAGATCCTTTTTATTCTCTTGCATCAGTGGCAGCAACAACCTGGACTATTCTTCCTCTTTAACCAACAGTCATTCTCCAGGTTTGTAAAAAAAAAAAAGTGGTGTGTTTCATGTCGTTCAGTACTTGTTGCCACGCTACACCTGAACAGTTTTCAGCTCCGGATCCTGTTACTGCCCCGGCACTGTCTGGAGCTTAATAACACCTCTGGTATTGTTGTTAAAGCTGTTCTCTTTAATACATTCAATCACTGTGTATCTGTCGGTTTGGTTCACCAACAAAGAGTTAAAATGGTGTGGATTTTTTTGTTTTTGTTTTTGTATAAAACGTAAAAACTCAGTTTAGATCAAATACAAGTGTTTAAAAGAGCAGGAGCAGGAAAGGTAGAGAAGGTGAGTGAGTTTAAGTACTGGGGTCGACCGTCCAGAGCAAAGCAAATTGTATAGAAGAGCTGAGGAAGAGAGTTTACACATCTAATATATCATTTAAAACAATTCTCAACTGAGAATAAAATCGTGGACCATGAGCTGGTTCTTGTTCATTCATTCATTTAACAGAAAGCCCCATCATTTATGGGTATCATCCAATTTTCCCTGCATAAAAAGATGTTGTCAAATGCAGAGAGAGGAGTAATGGATGAATGAACACATTTTAAGTTTAACAAGGTTTAAGTGATCATATTCTATTTTATTTGCACCATTTCATTATATTTTTAAAAACTCAAATTTTTTTTTTTTTTGCTGTAATACAATTCTAATTATATGCTGCTAGTCATGAAAACATGTCACTGGTAGTTGACACCCACTTCCAACATGATTAATACAGAACTAATCATTTAACAACTTGATCAGTTCCCTGTAACTGTTCTCCACACGACCTCCCGTGTACTAAGGCAGGCAAGCAGTGTGTTTAAAAATAAAACCAATAAACTTGAATTGTAACAGCTGTTTTGTTGTTAATGATTTTCTACACCAGTGTTTTTCAACCACTGTGCCGCGGCACACTGGTGTTCCGCGAGATATAGTCAGGTGTGCCGTGAGAAATTGTCCAATTTCAAATTTTTTTCTAAAAATCATTTGCTCTCACAGCCGCTGTCAGCTGTGAGAGTAGTGTGTAATCATGTATAAATACTCTTCACCACTAGATGGCAGCACAGAACGTTGCCGGTAAAATCGAAATTTAACAGACGTCAGTCTGGTTAATCTCCACCTTCTGCTCCCATCTTGTATCAAAGTACTGTGTCAGTGACAGTGATGGAGAAGTTTTTGAAAAGGAAGAATGCTAACCAGGATCTCAGCTCTTCATCCATCAGGTCCAGGTTTCACACTGAGCGAGTAAAAATAAAAAAAAGAAATTGGGAAATACTTTTTTCTGTAATTAATTGATTCCTGTTGATAAAACTTTGATGAGAATGACTTTATATTGTTAATATAGGCCACAGAGTTTCACATTTTAACATATTCGGGTGGTGGTGTGCCTCCAGATTTTTCCAAAGAAAAAAAGTGTGCCTTGGCTCAAAAAGGTTGAAAAACACTGATCTAGAGCAGTGTTTCAAAATGTGTATAAATGTGAATAATGAAGCAGAGGGAAGCTGAAAATATCTCCCAAAGGCATCAAATTACAAATGAGACATTTCCATGTTGTCAAACAAAATTGGGTTTTATTTACATGCTTGAGTAACAGAAAACAAACAACAGGCTCCCAGAAAATGGCGTCTCTGGTTCACCATCTTGAAGCTCTTCTCTTCTTCTGTTGTTTTGCTTTTTTCTCTTGTCTTCTGGTCACAAACTTCTTTCCTTGCCCCAAATCTGAAAAACAAAATGTGTTTTGTGTTAAACAATGCTGGTTAAACAGCCTATCAACCAAGGTTAGTGCAGCTCTCCAATTAACTAGATATAAAATAAAGCCCATCCAACCGATCCAGTCACTTTTCAATGATGAATAACAGCTTGTCTTGTCATTGAGGTGCTTACTTGGATTATTGTTGGGCTGGTTCTGTTCCGCCGGGTTGGAGGAGCAGTCAGAAGTGGTGACCTTTGTCTCCTCTTTATTAGGTTGTGGTGATCTTTAATAAGCAAGAAGGAAAATTGTTAGTTTCAGTTCAGTTAGTCTTTTTTCTTAAAATACTAAAACTCCTCAGAGTGGTAGAGTTTGGACAAATACCTGTTGACAGAGGCTGAAGGTTGTTGTGAGACATGTTGTGCCGGGGCCTGGTCCTGCTTGTTCAGGTCAGACGGACTAAATTTCGACCAATATTTGCATCCGGGCCAGGTGATGCTGGCAAGTAGTGGCTCAATATAGTCGTATTCATAAGAACTGCAGCTGTCGCACTCCTCCAGGGGTTTGCTGTAAGATTTCACATTGGAAGATTAACAATCATTACACTGAACAGCTTGCAAAAGCACAATGATGTTGAATATTTGTAACACTTAGCAGCTATTTCATTGGTCTGTTTGTTTAAAAAGACTCCAAATCATCAGAGATAAAGTTTGGACAAAATACCTGTTGACAGTCTCTGCAATGTCCAACTCCTCCACATGCTTTTCATCGTTTGAAGTATTTTCTTCAGTGAAGGTGATGCTGGAGAAAAGAGGCTGAACATAGTCATATTCGTAAGAGCTGCAATTGTTGCACTCCACCACATGGTTGCTGTTGGACCTGGTGATGCTAGCAAGAAGTGGCTCAATGTATTCCTCCTCCTCAGAGCTGCAATCATCAGAAAGATAAACATTACAGGTCATTACACTCAACAGCTTGCAAAAGCACAATGATGTTAAATATGTGTAACACTTAGCATCCAACTCATCATTGGGTCTGCTTTAAAAGACCAAATCATCAGAAAAAGGGAGGTGTGAAATACCTGTTGACAGTCTCTGCAATGTCCAACTCCTCCAGGTGCTTTTCGACGTTTGAAGTCTTTTCTTCACTGAAGGTAATGCTGGAGAAAAGAGGCTGAATATACTCATATTCGTAAGAGCTACAATTCTCGTACTCCACCACCTGGTTGCTGTTGGACCTGGTGATGCTGGCAAGCAGTGGCTCAATATATTCCTCCTCCTCAGAGCTGCAATCATCAGATAGATAAACATTACAGGTCATTACACTCAACAGCCTGTAAAAGCACAATGATGTTGAATATTTGTAACACTCAGCAGCTACTGTATTGGTCTGTTTGTTTTAAAAGACCAAATCATCAGAGAAAGGAAGTTTTGACAAACACCTGTTGACAGATTCTGCAAGGTCCAACTCCTCCAGGTGCTTTTCGTTGGTTGAAGACTTTTCTTCAGTGAAGGTGATGCTGGAGAAAAGTGGCTGAATATATTCCTCTTCATCAGAGCTGCAATCATCACACTCCACCACGTGTTTGCTGCAAGAGTTCACAGTGGAAGATAAACAATCATTACACTCAACAGCTTGCAAAAGCACAATTATGTTAAATATGTTTAACATTGAGCAGCTATTTCATTGGTTTGCTTGTTTGTTTGTTTGTTTGTTTGTTTGTTTGTTTGTTTGTTTGTTTGTTTGTTTAAAAGACACAAAATCATCAGAGAGAGAAAGTTGTGACAAATACCTGTTGACAGTCTCTGAATGGTCCAACTCCTCCAGGTGGTTTTCGTCGTTTGAAGTCTTTTCGTCACTGAAGGTGATGCTGGCGAAAAGCGGTTGAATATATTCATCTTCCTCAGAGCTGCAATCGTCACACTCCACCACGTGTTTGCTGCAAGAGTTCACAATGGAAGATAAACAATCATTACACAGCTTGCAAAAGCACAATGATGTTGAACATTTGTAACACTTAGCATTTATTGTATTGGTCTGTTTGTTTAAAAGACTCAAAATCATCAGAGAGATGACGTGAGGACAAATACCTGTTGACAGACTCTGCAAGGTCCAACTCCTCCAGGTGGTTTTCTTCAGGTGAAGCCTTCACTTCTGGAAAGAAAGCTTCTTGCACCGAGGGAAACTCATGGCTTGTTCTTTCCTTGCCATTTTCCACCTCTTCATGCAGGTCCTTCAGCTTTTTTTCCAGAGCACCGATTTTCTCCTGCTCGTCGTTCAGATTTTTCAAGAACATCGCTGCAACTCCCATCACCTCCGCCGCGAGGGTCTGTCTGTTAATAGTGGGAGCGCCACTAATGTACTGTAAAACACAAGCAAAGACCATCATTAGACCTGCTCAATTTAATTTTTGCCCCAGTTACCGTAGAAAACATTATTACGGTCTTCAATCTTCCTCTCATTTCATTTACATCCAAAATTACGTGGTTCTACTAGAATTACCTGTATTTAACAACAACTTACATTCAAAATCTGGACCACTCCGTGAAGCACATTCCCCTCTCCGGTCTCCATCTCTGGAAGCTGTGGTGGGACCGTCAAGTTGTTCATCGTGTTGTCACGACAATCTGCAGCAAATATTTAGAATAAAATATTGTCAACTTTTCACACAAAATTGACAATTGGTAAGGTCACCAAATGTACGTTTTTGCATTCAACTCACAGTTTTGACGGAAATAGAGAATGTTGTCTGAAATCAAATCCTTGATAAGAATCTCGCAGTGGATGAAGTCTTTCAGAGAATCGCTGTCGCGTGTGTCACAATTGCTGGAGGGTGCAGAACTGGAAATCGAACTGGAACCTGGAGAGAAACAAGTGACTGCCAACGCTGAACGAAGCTGATCCGGACTGAAAGGAAAAGGCCAAATGGGTTCTATCTGCTGTCTGTCCTTTGATGTGTCATAAATGGCTCTTTAAAAAACTGGAGAAGATCAAAGGTCCTTTGATATCCTCCACGAGGCTCCTCCCCCACGAAGCCCCGCCCCTTGAGGCCCTCAAAGGACACATCAAAGGACAGACAGCAGATAGATAGAACCCATTTGGCCTTTTCCTTTCAGTCCGGATCAGCTTCGTTCAGCGTTGGCAGTCACTTGTTTCTCTCCAGGTTCCAGTTCGATTTCCAGTTCTGCACCCTCCAGCAATTGTGACACACGCGACAGCGATTCTCTGAAAGACTTCATCCACTGCGAGATTCTTATCAAGGATTTGATTTCAGACAACATTCTCTATTTCCGTCAAAACTGTGAGTTGAATGCAAAAAAGTACATTTGGTGACCTTACCAATTGTCAATTTTGTGTGAAAAGTTGACAATATTTTATTCTAAATATTTGCTGCAGATTGTCGTGACAGCACGATGAACAACTTGACGGTCCCACCACAGCTTCCAGAGATGGAGACCGGAGAGGGGAATGTGCTTCACGGAGTGGTCCAGATTTTGAATGTAAGTTGTTGTTAAATACAAGTAATTCTAGTAGAACCACGTAATTTTGGATGTAAATGAAATGAGAGGAAGATTGAAGACCATAATAACGTTTTCTACGGTAACTGGGGCAAAAATTAAATTGAGCAGGTCTAATGATGGACTTTGCTTGTGTTTTACAGTACATTAGTGGCGCTCCCACTATTAACAGACAGACCCTCGCGGCGGAGGTGATGGGAGTTGCAGCGATGTTCTTGAAAAATCTGAACGACGAGCAGGAGAAAATCGGTGCTCTGGAAAAAAAGCTGAAGGACCTGCATGAAGAGGTGGAAAATGGCAAGGAAAGAACAAGCCATGAGTTTCCCTCGGTGCAAGAAGATTTCTTTCCAGAAGTGAAGGCTTCACCTGAAGAAAACCACCTGGAGGAGTTGGACCTTGCAGAGTCTGTCAACAGGTATTTGTCCTCACGTCATCTCTCTGATGATTTTGAGTCTTTTAAACAAACAGACCAATACAATAAATGCTGTGTTACAAATGTTCAACATCATTGTGCTTTTGCAAGCTGTGTAATGATTGTTTATCTTCCATTGTGAACTCTTGCAGCAAACACGTGGTGGAGTGTGACGATTGCAGCTCTGAGGAAGATGAATATATTCAACCGCTTTTTGCCAGCATCACCTTCAGTGACGAAAAGACTTCAAACGACGAAAACCACCTGGAGGAGTTGGACCATTCAGAGACTGTCAACAGGTATTTGTCACAACTTTCTCTCTCTGATGATTTTGTGTCTTTTAAACAAACAAACAAACAAACAAACAAACAAACAAACAAACAAGCAAACCAATGAAATAGCTGCTCAATGTTAAACATATTTAACATAATTGTGCATTTGCAAGCTGTTGAGTGTAATGATTGTTTATCTTCCACTGTGAACTCTTGCAGCAAACACGTGGTGGAGTGTGATGATTGCAGCTCTGATGAAGAGGAATATATTCAACCACTTTTCTCCAGCATCACCTTCACTGAAGAAAAGTCTTCAACCAACGAAAAGCACCTGGAGGAGTTGGACCTTGCAGAATCTGTCAACAGGTATTTGTCAAAACTTCCTTTCTCTGATGATTTGGTCTTTTAAAACAAACAGACCAATACAGTAGCTGCTGAGTGTTACAAATATTCAACATCATTGTGCTTTTACAAGCTGTTGAGTGTAATGACCTGTAATGTTTATCTATCTGATGATTGCAGCTCTGAGGAGGATGAATATATTGAGCCACTGCTTGCCAGCATCACCAGGTCCAACAGCAACCACGTGGTGGAGTACGAGAATTGTAGCTCTTACGAATATGAGTATATTCAGCCTCTTTTCTCCAGCATTACCTTCAGTGAAGAAAAGACTTCAAACGTCGAAAAGCACCTGGAGGAGTTGGACATTGCAGAGACTGTCAACAGGTATTTCACACCTCCCTTTTTCTGATGATTTGGTCTTTTAAAGCAGACCCAATGATGAGTTGGATGCTAAGTGTTACACATATTTAACATCATTGTGCTTTTGCAAGCTGTTGAGTGTAATGACCTGTAATGTTTATCTTTCTGATGATTGCAGCTCTGAGGAGGAGGAATATATTGAGCCACTTCTTGCTAGCATCACCAGGTCCAACAGCAACCATGTGGTGGAGTGCAACAATTGCAGCTCTTACGAATATGACTATGTTCAGCCTCTTTTCTCCAGCATCACCTTCACTGAAGAAAATACTTCAAACGACGAAAAGCACCTGGAGGAGTTGGACATTGCAGAGACTGTCAATAGGTATTTTGTCCAAACTTTATCTCTGATGATTTTGAGTCTTTTTAAACAAACAGACCAATGAAATAGCTGCTACGTGTTACAAATATTCAACATCATTGTGCTTTTGCAAGCTGTTCAGTGTAATGATTGTTAATCTTCCAATGTGAAATCTTACAGAAAACCCCTGGAGGAGTGCGACAGCTGCAGTTCTTATGAATACGACTATATTGAGCCACTACTTGCCAGCATCACCTGGCCCGGATGCAAATATTGGTCGAAATATAGTCCGTCTGACCTGAACAAGCAGGACCAGGCCCCGGCACAACATGTCTCACAACAACCTTCAGCCTCTGTCAACAGGTATTTGTCCAAACTCTACCACTCTGAGGAGTTTTAGTATTTTAAGAAAAAAGACTAACTGAACTGAAACTAACAATTTTCCTTCTTGCTTATTAAAGATCACCACAACCTAATAAAGAGGAGACAAAGGTCACCGCTTCTGACTGCTCCTCCAACCCGACGGAACAGAACCAGCCCAACAATAATCCAAGTAAGCACCTCAATGACAAGACAAGCTGTTATTCATCATTGAAAAGTGACTGGATCGGTTGGATGGGCTTTATTTTATATCTAGTTAATTGGAGAGCTGCACTAACCTTGGTTGATAGGCTGTTTAACCAGCATTGTTTAACACAAAACACATTTTGTTTTTCAGATTTGGGGCAAGGAAATAAGTTTGTGACCAGAAGACAAGAGAAGAAAGCAAAACAACAGAAGAAGAGAAGAGCTTCACGATGGTGAACCAGAGACGCCATTTTCTGGGAGCCTGTTGTTTGTTTTCTGTTACTCAAGCATGTAAATAAAACCCAATTTTGTTTGACAACATGGGAATGTCTCATTTGTAATTTGATGCCTTTGGGAGATATTTTCAGCTTCCCTCTGCTTCATTATTCACATTTATACACATATTGACCCGGGGAGGTGGGGGGTGGGGGGGTGGTCGTGTTGTGTATGTTTCAAATGTGATGCGACTCTTGCTGTGGTATGGCTGTTAAACACATCCATCCCCCCCACCCCTGATGTGTTTCTCTAGGACAGTGTTTTTTAACCACTGTGTCGCAGCACACTGGCGTTCCGCGAGATATAGTCAGGTGTACCTTGGGAAATTATCCAATTTCACATTAAAAAAAAACCAAAACATTTGTGTTGCAGAGTAATCATGTATTAATACTCTTCGCCAATAGATGGCAGCACAGAACATTGCCGTTGAAATCGAAACTTAACAGACGTCAGTCTTGTTTATCACCACCACCTGCGGCTGCTCCCATCTTATATCAAAGTACTGTGTCAGTGACAGTGATGGAGATGTTTTTGAAAAGGAAGAATGCTAACCAGGATCTCAGCTCTGTGTTCATCCATCAGGTCCAGGTTTCACACTGAGCGAGTACAAATAAAAAAAAGAAATTGGGAAATACTTTTTTCTGTATTTATTTGATTCCTGTTGATAAAGCATTGATGGGAATGACTTTCTATTGTTAATATAGGCCACAGAGTTTCACATTTTAACATTTTCGGGTGGTGGCGTGCCTCGAGATTTTTCCAAAGAAAAAAAGTGTGCCTTGGCTTAAAAAAGGTTGAAAAACACTGATCTAGACCTTCGGAAAGTTTGGTCATCGGCTGTTCTCCTGTATCTCCACTAGATGGCGGCAAACGTGAAGCTTTACAGCAAGCACGTGTTCTGAGTGTTTCTTCTCTGTGTGGTCTGCATTAAGTTTTCATTTTGAATGAGCAATAAGAGAGAGGTTTAAAGGCCTCTATGTGAGTGAGTTTATGAAAAGGGCCTCTCTTTTTCATTGCACAGTGACTGTTTTTTGTCAAAACTTGTTTTGCAATTTTTCCTAAACGTGCAAGTGAATTTCCACACACAAACAGACACACTCGAGAGTCCTTACCAGCACAATATTTATTCAACAATATACAGATTAATTTCTCTCTACATCTCACGTTATCTCTTTTGTTTTAATATTTAATCTTGCTCTCACCTTTGTACATTTTATTTACAGGATTTAAAATAAGTCTCTCTCCATTTATACAACGTCATTAGTACAGTGTCATCACTTCATCCAGCAGCTTCCCCCTCGAAGCGTCGTGATTTAGGCTCACGGCTGATAATCGGTTTGTTTCAAACGCCACGCCGACGTCCTTTGGGGGGGTGGAGGCCGCAGAACAGCAAAACCCGACAGGTAGGCTCAACATGCAGCGACAGTCCAGGTGTGGTTTTCTCTCCGCAGGGCGGTGGGATGACAGAATGGGATCCTCTCATTTCACCCACATGAGAAAAGTCCTTTTTCTCCGTCGCATTGTATGAACAGAATCACTGACTGGCAGGGGGGGGCACACACACTGGAAGGGCTTGCACCGTCGAAACAAACAAACAAAAAGCTTAAAAGCTTGTGCCCCCCTCCCACAAGGATCGATGAAAGCCTCACACCCAACAAATAAAATCGGGGAGGGGGAGGAAAAAAAAAAAAGTTGCATAGAATCAATTCTGACTTTAAAAACTTAAAATATTTTGGTGCTGCCATTTTTTAAAATGTGGCTTTTGTTTGATAAACTCCTGAGACCTTCCAGACCAACTAAACTTTTTATTTTTATTTTTTGGTTTTTGAACAGAAAAAATAAATAGCTGTACCCTTAGACTTTAACAAAAATAGCATTGTGTTGGATACTGTCCTACTTTAAAGAGACTAAAACCCTGCTTGAGTGTATACGCATTTGCACATCTATATACGTCATTTCAATATCTATCTTGAGAGAGGTGGATGGATTAAAGTGCATTATACTGTATGGAAACAACGCCAACGGTTGTCACGTGCAGGACGAGAAATGAACTTTTGAGTGAGTTTCACCTCCAGGTAAAAAGTATTTTTGAGGACCGATTACTCTGCCGGAAAGGTGAAACTTGCAGTTCCAGGTGTTCATTTCTCATCCCGGCCACATGCAAATAACACCACGCAACTGAGGTCAACGCACAAGTACCGCCGTGGCTGCCGCCAACCTCGGTCGGGGAGACTCGTGACAATGACATGAACGCGTCACGGACAGCAAAAAGGACAAAAAGAAAGTGCTACTCGACTCACAGCAAAAAAGAAAGTGAAGACGACTGGAGGAGAGCCACACGGTACGAGGGCGACGGCAGACGGACTCCTCACCTTCCTCTGCCCCCAAAGTCCAGTTCAGTAGGGGGAAGAGGAAGAGTGAGGCTAAAAAGCAAAAAAAACCCAAACAAACAAACTGGTTTTTGGCCTGAAATGTTTTAAGGCTAAAGTAAACACACACACACACTTACTCATCACCAGGAGCAGCAGCAGGGGTGTGAGTGTGTGGGATTTTCACTGCACACAGAACTAGGTTGGTCTTTTTGTTTGTTGTTGTTGTTTTTTTTTAAATATACATTATTCATTCATCCTTGTTGTTAACAAGCATGTGAGCAAGACAAACAGAATGCAAACACCACTGCAGACATCTACAATACAAAGACGCATTATATACTGCTTTTACAGGTGAACGGCAAAGCTACTGTGAAAACACACACCTGTGATGAGTGAAAAGGAACTCGTAGTGGAACAACAAAAAAAAAAAGACGAAGATGAAGCTGCATCTAAGAGCACATGGAGCCACACGTCCGCACATCCCTTTTTGTCCTTTCACTTTGAAATAAGACCAGCAAATAGAAGAGAAAAAAAAGAAGAAAGAAAATAGGCATTTCAAATTAAGACACCCAAGCCTTTAAAAAGAATAAAATAGACTTCCTTAAGGAGAGGATGTGTATTGGCACATCTGGTAAAGACGAGGACGGGGCTTGGGTTTGGCTTGCTGGACTGTTTGGAGCATCTGAAACAGCAGTGCTTTGCAGGGCACTAAACATGCAACACAAGCGCGACGTGTTGAAATCCCTCAGCCTGGGCTGGGAGCACTACGGCAGTAGAGCGAGCACTGTGCGCAGATGCAGGCATTTTTTTTTTTTTTTTTAACAGCAGAGAGCGTCCATCTCCATGCACATGAGGGTCAAACAATTGCACTTCAAACAATCATTACATTAAAAAAGAGAAAGAAAGAAAGAAAGAAAGAAAGAAGATGAATTAAAAATGACTTTTTCAGGGACCGCAAATGAAATGAGTAACTCCAATGGGTTGGTTTGATGTATGACGGGAGATCTGAAAACCTGAAGACAGTTTTTGTGGCGTGTTCTTGTTCTGCTAATGACGCGACTGAGCTGAAATGCAAGGCCGGAGATATTTAGTTGCAATCCCTCATACGGACTTTCCACTTCCTCCTCTTCCTCCTTCACTTTTGAAACCAAACACGCTCTCCAGATCGCTGCGTCTGATTGGGAGGCTTGTGTCTGAGTGGCAGGTCAACACACAATGAGGTAGAACAAAATGTTTCATGAGCATCCAACCCGAAGCACGAAAAACCCCGGAGACGATCGCCATGGTGACGCTGATGTGCAGTGACGACCACCCGCCATCAGAGGGCAGCAATCCACCGGCTCAGACACGACACACGAGCCACAACACAAACACCCAAGTGCTTTCACGTCGAAGGATCCAACAATCCAACATCGAACACAGTCAAATCCAAAGCTACTCTTCTCCAAGATTCAGCTCCATGTTTCACAGCAGCTCGCGAGACTAAACCCGAGTCTTGGAGCTGCACAGTGACGGTTTCATTAAGATTTGTCCGGGTAGAAGCTTGGGGCAACGACAAACCTGTACCACATTCCAGTTTTTTTTTTTTTTTGTTTGTTTTGTTTTTACAACAATCTTAAAAGCTTGATTTTAAAAAATCAATTCACAATATTATTAGTGCAGACAAATCATAGAAGTGATTGCCACAAACAAGAGTCACTATTGATTTAAGTGATAACTGCTAAAATCTCCAACTAACAAGTGAAGGAAAAGAGCAGTGACAACACAATAAACTCTTTGGATTGCGATCTAAAACAATATAAGCCTAGAATTTTCATTCGTTAAACCATTTGTTGAATAAGAAAGAAAATCAGCAAGAACGATTGCACGTGAGCCCGGTAGTGACGGGGGGGGGGGGGGGGGGGGGGGGGGTGAAGGAACAATAATCCTCACTCTGCGTGATGGTGACTTATTGCTGATTTGTCTCGACTGATTCAGCCAGGAACTGACACACATCTGAAACGTCATATACGACCTACATCTGGCCTTACCGACGCGTACAAACATTCCCCTGCGGTGTCTTCCCTCGGAGGAGTTTGTGTGTGGAATGCTGACCTGGAGGGGGTGGGGGGGTGGGGGTGAGGGGGGTGGTGGTAATGCAGTGACATGCTGGACTCTTTCACACAGCAGTTGTGACTTACAGCTCCCCGTGTGTTTTCACTCCCAGTAACTTCCCCGACCAGAAGGTCACAGCCGTACGATTAACGGGACGTGGAAAGGATGGAGACACTGAAAATGTGTTCCTACTTCCTAAACACACATACACACACTCTCACACACAGACAGACAGATAGGCAGACATAAGTTGTCATAGTAGAGCTGTAAAGAGTTGCAGAGAAAAACTGCATCGTTTGTAGTTTTAACGTGTGGCGTGTGTGGCGTGTGTGTGTGTGTGTGTGTGTGTGTGTGTGTGTGTGTGTGTGTGTGTGTGTGTGTGTCTTCCGATCCCTGCACTGAACATTAGACCTGCGATATGATCTGCATGTTGAAGCTGGGGGAGCGCGACTGCTTGGTCAGAGGGGCGCCTGGCGACAGGAGGTCCCGGGCCTCCTCCGGCCTGACCAGGTGCTCCTCCTGCAGGCTGATGGTGGAGTGGCGGTGGGAGCCGCTCGCCGGAAGCCCGCCTTCCTTGTCGGAGCCTCCTGCGGCCTCCTCTCGCTCCACCTCGCCTCCATTCAGGCTGAAATTCATGCAGTCAAAGGACTTGCTGGAGGAAGTGCTGCCAGTCCGGACCAGTGTGGGCCCCACGGGGAAGCTCAGGTGCTTCTTGATGGGGCTGAGGTGGATAGCTTCCACGTCGATGCTGGCTGGAGGAGACTGCTGCTTCTGGTGACGCCGCCTCACGGCGGCCTGGCGATCCGCGGACAGCTCCGCCTGCTTCTCTGCCTCCCTCTCGCGCTCCTTTTCCCGGTCTCTCTCCTTGTCCCGGGACAGCCGGGCGCTGATGGCTTTCTTGATGCTGCTGCTGCTGCTGCTGTTGAGGCTGCCGCCGCGCGGCCCCACGCCGCCACCGGCCTTGGTGCCACTCGGCTGGCTGCTGTTGGACGCCCCGGAGGAGAAGCCTTCATCTGGGTCGTTGACGTTGAAGGAGTCCTCGCCTCCACTCATGCCGTCAGCGTCTGAAGTGAGTGTGGATGAACACACACACACAGAGAAAAGAAAGCACGGCAGACAAACAGAAACATGAGTATGGTGGGGGAAAAAAAAAAAAAAAAAAAAACTAAGTCAAAACCTTAAAAACCCTAATTCTAGTTTCTTAATTGTAATTTCACAATTCAGATAAAGTTGTTTGTCACTTTTACAAAATGAAGGCAGGGCTGCTAATTGTAAATAACAGTGAATTTAAGAGCCCTGTGAAAAATATTAATGCTCATAATATTAATAGCATTTGGAAGCATTCATGAATTGTGATAGTCAATTAGGAGACCCACGCAGCTCCCGTCCGGCAGTATGACTCTTTACAGACTACTACTTGACTGCTAATCGCCTCAGTCATTATGCAGCAAACAGAGCAACAGTTCAATACAGGACTCGATGACCTTGAGCGCTGATAGTCTGATGTAATTCACATCGACTAAAACCTGCCCAGCTGTTTGTTTAGGAAAAATGCGAGTTCGATAATCATTGAAAACTGAGCTTGTTGAGCAAAAAGGCGTCGAAACCCATTTACTCTCAAAAGTAAAACGTGGGATAATTGCTCCGACGGGAATCTTAACATTCACATCACGGAAAGGATCTGTAAACAGTTTAAAATCCATTTGCGGCCTCACTTTGAAAGCTGGAAGGGAAAAAGATAATACAAAAATGCGTTAGAAAGAACATGTTATTAACACAAGTATGCAGGGCTTCAGCCTGTTAAGAGACGAGACAGATAATCGGCCGTCTCTGTCCGTCATGCAATTGCTGGGTCAAGCAGAACCGGATGACGGGGGGGGGGGGGCGGGGGGAACCACAGACAGCACCAGAAAAGAAATGGAGAAACCGAGGAGGAAAAAGGCCTGGACTGACATGCACATAACATGAAGAGGAAGACGCATGCTCTCCCGTGGCACGGGCCCAGCGCGCGGTCACATGGTTGGCCGGCTGAGACGAGCCTGCCAATCTGTGGAGGGCGCCGAGGCGAGTCCGTACACCTCATCAGATCAATGGCTCTCCGGGTAGAACTGACAGCCCACAGTCTGCAAGCCTGGCCATCCCAATGCCTAATGAAGAGCTGGAGCTTTACCACTACAGCTGCAAGCCAGTGTTTGCACCTTCCGGCCACAGTTTACTGATGCAAGAGATTCATGTGCTGGCGATATCCCCCTTTTTTTTCCTTTTCTTTCCAAAGAACCGTGAAAATCAGCCAGAAATACGCATGAGACCGATAATACAAAGCACTGAACATCTGCTTGCATCCATTTTTTAATCCGTTATGTCATTGTGTGCTAATTCAGCTGTGGAGCAATGAGAAGTTTAAAAACTCTTTACTGATGCGTTCAAGGACATTTTTGATCAATGCCGTCTTACAACTTAGTACTTTTAATCATTTCTTAATCACGAAATATTAAGACGACTTTGCACCCCTCACATATTAAAAATACACCGACTGCTGAATTATACAGGCTAAAGATTTGCATACGTCTGCAAACCATCATCAGTCAAGAGATTTTCAATTCATCTTTTTTTTTCCCCAACCATAAAATATGTTTAAGAAACATTAATCATGAAAGCAATTTTCTATTTCAGAGTATTCCCAAACTGTGGAATGGAATGAATCGAATTGCTTTTTAGATTAAAAAAAAAAGTGCAACAGAAGCTGGAGAAAAGCAAATGCAATCTGTAGTTGGCAGGTTTCAACATGCAAGACTAAGATATGTTTAACATGAACGCAATCCAGATCAAGCAACAGAACACGTTCCTATATTATGTGCAAGAAGTCATTATCTGTGGCTAATCTCTCTTCACTGGGTGCCTCGGTATGGATCTTATGAAAAGAATTAAAAGACTTGAAGGATTGTTTCACCACGGCTGCAACAAGTTTGATAAAAGTTCATTGGCAGAGGATGGGATGGCACTCAGACAAACACTGACCATAAACCGGGAAATGGGCTGATCTCTGGTCTGACGTGTCAATATGACCACGAATAGAAACAGACAGATACACACATTCAATGAGACAAAATGGGCCGTACGGTCAGGTTTTCCCGTTTGAATCGACAGTTTGGCCTAATCGTTTGAAATGTCAACTTCCGGCTATCATCTTTGTTGCAGAAGTTACTGAAGCTTGCCGTCGTGTGAGCATGCAGGGCTCATTCCCACTCACTGAGCTGGGGAAAACACACGTAACATGACCGCACGTGAAACTAGCAGTGAGCCACAAACACGAGTTACTGATGAAGGGCGGCAGCAGCAGCAGATGGCCGCTGCAGGTCTGGGAGGGCAGACGCTGTGCTGCCGAGCACAGGAAGGAGTTGAACCGTACTGTAAACTGGTGCATCCTTTGTTTAAGGCCAAGAATCGTTAAAACCCCAAATGAATACAGCCAATTATCGGGGAGACTTGAGAAAGCCCGAGCAGAAGGTCGAGCTGCAAGCCGGGCGCGTGCTTCACATGCTCAGTGAGTGACAAGGGCAGCAGTCTTTAGTCGAAGGCGTGATGAGGAAAAAGAGAGTATGACATGACGACAGGCTCATGCAAAATGGCCACGAGCCACACTTCCTTCAAACCCAGAATAGGTGACTCTTCCACTCTTAAACAGATGCTCAGGCAGTAAAAGGGGGTGTCGGCTGAGGGTCTTACAGACTGGATGAGTTAGTATACTCTGGGGAAGTGAAGAGGCAGCCACAATGGGGAGGGCAGAATTAACCGCCTCAAGCTGAGCAGGGGGTAGTAGTAGGAGGGTGGGGAGGATACAGACTGAAGGGGCACCTCCTCCTGAGAACCCTTCTGCTCTGAGTGTCCGCCCCCGTCCCCTACCCTCAAGTGTGATGGGGGGAATGATGCTGCTGCTGCTGCTGTGGTGGCTGTGATGCCGCCCTCCTCTTTCCTCTTTAGCTGCGGGGTCCCGGGGAGAGTGGTGGTGGTGGTGTTGGTGGTGGTGCTGGGCGAGGCTAGGAGGATTGACGGCGACGCTCAACTCTGCGTCGCTTGAGTAGTCAAAACAATCTGGGAGTCAACAACACAGACGAGGAGATGTGTTTCTTTAGTAGCAGCAAGCTTCAATCAGTGC